>NC_092011.1:19628778-19938965 GCF_044704955.1 Pristiophorus japonicus | reverse complement strand
CGATTAGATTCCTGCCTGTAACTCACTCCCGGGTATCTGTTATTCTATATATAAACTCCCAGAACTTCACAATTAGATTCCAGCCTGTAACTCACTTCCGGGTATCTGCTTTTCTATATATAAACCCCACAAACCCCTCGATTAGATTCCAGCCTGCAACTCAATCCTGGGTATCTGTTGTTATATATATAAACACCGCGAACCCCTCGATTAGATTCCAGCCTGGATCTCACTCCCGGGTATCTGTTATTCTATATATAAACCTCGCGAACCCCACATTTAGATTCCAGCCTGTAACTTACTCCCGGGGGATCTGTTATTCTAAATATCAACCCCTTGATCCCCTCGATTAGATTCCAGCCTGTAACTCACTCCCGGGTATCTGTTATTCTATATATAAAACCCCCCGAACCCCACAATTAGATTCCAGCCTGTAACTCACTCCCGGGTATCTGTTATTCTATATATAAAGCTCCCGAACCCCACAATTAGATTCCAGCCTGTAACTCACTCCCGGGTCTCTGTTATTAAAAAAATAAACACCCCGAACCACTCGATAAGATTCCAGCCTGTAACTCACTCCCGGGTATCTGTTATTCTATATATAAACCCCCCGAACCTCTCGATTAGATTCCAGCCTGTAACTCACTCCCGGGTATCTGTTATTCTATATATAAACCCCCTGAACCACTCAATTCGATTCTGGCCTGCAACTCACTCCTAGGTATCTGTTATTGTATATATTAACCCCCCGAACCCCACGATTAGATTCCAGCCTGTAACTCACTCCCGTGTATCTGTTATTCTATATATTAACCCACCGAACCCCTCGATTAGATTCCAGCCTTTAATTCACTCCAGTGCATCTGTTATTGTATATATAAACCCCCCAAACCCCTCGATCAGATTCCAGCCTGCAACTCACTCCCGGGTATCTGTTATTCTATATATAGTCCCCCCGAACCCCTCGATTAGATTCCAGCCTGTAACTAACTCCCGGGTTCCTGTTATTCTATATATAAACCCCCTGAAATCCGCAATTAGATTCCAGCCTGTAACTCAATCCCGGGTATCTGTTATTCAATACATAAACCCCCCGAACACCTCGATTAGAATCCAGCCTGCAACTCACTCCCGGGTATCTGTTATTCTATATATAACCCCCCCGAACCACACAATTAGATTCGAGCCTGTAACTCACTCCCGGGTATCTGTTATTCTATATATAAACCCCCCGAGCCCATCGATTAGATTCCAGCCTGTAACTCACTCCCTCGTATTTGTTATTCTATATATAAACCTCCCGAACCCAACAATTAGATTCCAACCTGTAACTTATTCCCGGGTATTTGTTATTCTACATATAAACCCCTTGAACCCCACAATTAAATTCCAGCCTGTAACTCACTCCCAGGTATCTGTTATTGTATATATAAACCCCCGAACCCCTCGATTAGATTCCAGCCTGTTACTCAATCCCGGGTATCTGTTATTATATATATAAACACCCCGAACCCCTCGATTCGATTCCAGCCTGTAACTCACTCCCGGGTATCTGTTATTCTATATATAAACCCGCCAAACATTTTGATTAGATTCCATCCTGTAACTCACTCCCGGGTATCTGTTATTGTATATATAAACCCCCGGACCCCTCGATTAGATTCCAGCCTGTAACACACTCGCAGGTATCTGTTATTCTACATATAAACCCACCGAACCCCTCGATTAGATTCCAGCCTGTAACTCACTCCCGGGTATCTGTTATTGTATATATAAACCCCCCGAACCACTCGATTAGATTCCACCCTGTAACTCACTCCCGAGTATCTGTAATTCTATATATAAACCTCCCGAACCCCACAATTAGATTCCAGCCTGTACATTACTCCCGGGTATCTGTATTCTATATATAAATCCCCGAACCCCTCGATTAGATTCCAGCCTGTAACTCAATCCCGGGTATCTGTTATTATACATATAAATCCCACGAACGCCTCGATTAGATTCCAGACTGTAACTCACTCCCTGGGTATCAGTTATTCGATATATAAACCCCCGGACCCCTCGATTAGATTCCAGCCTGAAACTCACTTCCGGGCATCTGTTATTCTATATATAAACCACCCCGAACCCCTCGATTCGATTCCAGCCTGTAACTCACTCCCGGGTATCTGTTATTCTATATATAAACCCCCCGGACACCTCGATTAGATTCCAGCCTGTAACTCACTCCCGGGTATCTGTTATTCTATATATAAACCCCCCGGACACCTCGATTAGATTCCAGCCTGTAACTCACTCCCAGGTATCTGTTATTCTATATATAAACCTCCCGCACCCCACAATTAGATTCCAGCCTGCAACTCAATCCCGGGTATCTGTTATTATATATATAAATCCCCCGAACGCCTCGATTAGATTCCAGACTGTAACTCACTCCCTGGGTATCAGTTATTCGATATATAAACCCCCGGACCCCTCGATTAGATTCCAGCCTGTAACTCACTTCCGGGCATCTGTTATTCTATATATAAAAACCCCGAACCCCTCGATTAGATTCCAGCCTGAAACGCACTCCCGTGTATCTGTTATTCTATAGATAACCCCCCCGGACACCGCGATTAGATTCCAGCCTGTAACTTACTCCCGGGTATCTGTTATTCAATACATAAACCCTCTGAACCCCTCGATTAGAATCCAGCCTGTAACTCACTCCCGGGTATCTGTTATTCTATATATAAACCCCATGAACCCCTCGATTAGAATCCAGCCTGTAACTCACTCCCGGGTATCTGTTATTGTATATATAAACCCCCGGACACCTCGATTAGATTCCAGCCTGTAACACACTCGCAGGTATCTGTTATTCTATATATAAACCCCCAGAACCCCTCGATTAGATTCCAGCCTGTAACTCACTCCCGGGTATCTGTTATTGTATATATAAACCCCCCGAACCCCTCGATTAGGTTCCAGCCTGTAACTCACTCGCGGGTATCTGTTATTCAATATATAAACCCCCTGAACCACTCAATTCGATTCCGGCCTGTAACTCACTCCCGGGTATCTGTTATTGTATATCTAAACCCCCCGAACCCCTCAATTAGATTCCAGCCTGTAACTCACTCCCGTGTATCTGTTATTGTATATATTAACCCTCCGAACCCCTCGATTAGATTCCAGCCTGTAATTCACTCACGTGTATCTGTTATTGTATATATAAACCCCCCAAACACCTCGATTCGATTACAGTCTGTAACTCACTCCCTGTTATGGTATCTGTTATTCTATATATAAACCCCCCGAACCCCTCAATTAGATTCCAGCCTGTAACTCACTCCCGGGTATCTGTTATTCTATATATAATCCCCCCGAACCCCTCGATTAGATTCCAGCCTGTAACTCACTCCCGCGTATCTGTTATTCGATATATAAACCCCCCTAGAACCCATCGATTAGATTGCAGCCTGTAACTCACTCCCGAGTATCTGTAATTCTATATATAAACCTCCCGAACCCCACAATTAGATTCCAGCCTGTACATTACTCACGGGTATCTGTATTCTATATATAAATCCCCGAACCCCTCGATTAGATTCCAGCCTGTTACTCAATCCCGGGTATCTGTTATTATATATATAAATCCCACGAACGCCTCGATTAGATTCCAGACTGTAACTCACTCCCTGGGTATCAGTTATTCGATATATAAACCCCCGGACCCCTCGATTAGATTCCAGCCTGAAACTCACTTCCGGGCATCTGTTATTCTATATATAAACCACCCCGAACCCTTCGATTCGATTCCAGCCTGTAACTCACTCCCGGGTATCTGTTATTCTATATATAAACCCCCTGGACACCTCGATTAGATTCCAGCCTGCAACTCACTCCCAGGTATCTGTTATTCTATATATAAACCTCCAGAACCCCACAATTAGATTCCAGCCTGTAACTTACTCCCGAGTATCTGTTATTATGTCTATAAACACCGCGAACCCCTCGATTAGATTCCAGCCTGTAACTCACTCCCGGGTATCTGTTATTCGATATATAAACACTCCAAACCCCTCGATTAGATTCCAGCCTGTAACTCACTCCCGGGTATCTGTTATTCTATATATAACCCCCCCGAACCCCACAATTAGATTCGAGCCTGTAACTCACTCCCGGGTATCTGTTATTCTATATATAAACCCCCCGAGCCCATTGATTAGATTCCAGCATGTAACTCACTCCCTCGTATTTGTTATTCTATATATAAACCTCCCGAACCCAACAATTAGATTCCAACCTGTAACTTATTCCCGGGTATCTGTTATTCTACATATAAACCCCTTGAACCCCACAATTAGATTCCAGCCTGTAACTCACTCCCAGGTATCTGTTATTCTATATATAAACCCCACAAACCCCTCGATTAGATTCCAGCCTGTAACTCACTCACGGGTATCTGTTATTCTATATATAAACCCCCCGAAGCTCTCGATTAGATTCCAGCCTGTAACTCACTCCCGGGTATCTCTTATTCTATATATACACCCCCTGAACCCCTCGATTAGATTCCAGCCTGTAACTTACTCCTGAGTATCAGTTATTCTATATATAAACACTCCAAACATTTCGATTAGATTCCAGCCTGTAACTCACTCCCGGGTATCTGTTATTCGATATATAAACCCCCTGAACCCCTCGATTAGATTCCAGCCTGTAACTTACTCCTGAGTATCTGTTATTCTACATATAAACTCTCCAAACACTTCGATTAGATTCCAGCCTGTAACTCACTCCCGGGTATCTGTTATTGGATATATAAACCCCCGGACCCCCCGATTAGATTCCAGCCTGTAACTCACTCCCGGGTATCTGTTATTCTTTATATAAACCCCCTGACCCCGCAATTAGATTCCAGCCTGTAACTGACTCCCGGGTATCTGTATTCTATATATAAACCCCCTGAATCCCTCAATTAGATTCCAGCCTGTAACTTACTCCCGGGTATCTGTATTCTATATTTCAACACCCCGAACCCCTCGATTAGATTCCAGCATGTAACTCACTCCCGGGTATCTGTTATTCTATATATAAACCCCCCGAACCCCACAATTACATTCCAGCCTGTAACTCACTCCCGGGTATCTGTTATTCAATACATAAACCCCCCGAACCTCTCGATTAGAATCCAGCCTGTAACTCACTCCCGGGTATCTGTTATTCTATATATAAACCTCCCGAACCTCTCGATTAGATTCCAGCCTGTAACTCACTCCCGGGTATCTGTTATACTATATATAAACCCCTGAACCCCTCGATTAGATTCCAGCCTGTAACTTACTCCTGAGTATCTGTTATTCGACATATAAACTCTCCAAACAGTTCGATTAGATTCCAGCCTGTAACTCACTCCCGGGTATCTGTTATTGGATATATAAACCCCCGGACCCCTAGATTAGATTCCAGCCTGTAACTCACTCCCGGGTATCTGATATTCTATATATAAACCCCCTGAAACCCGCAATTAGATTCCAGCCTGTAACTGACTCCCGGGTATCTGTATTCTATATATAAACCCCCTGAACCCCTCAATTAGATTCCAGCCTGTAACTTACTCCCGGGTATCTGTATTCTATATTTCAACCCCCCGAACCCGACAATTACATTCCAGCCTGTAACTCACTCCCGGGTATCTGTTATTCAATACATAAACCCCCCGAACCTCTCGATTAGAATCCAGCCTGTAACTCACTCCCGGGTATCTGTTATTCTATATTTAAACCCCCCGAACCCATCGATTAGATTCCAGCCTGTAACTCACTCCCGAGTATCTGTTATTCTATTTCTAAACCTCCCGAACCCCACAATTAGATTCCAGCCTGTAACTTACTCCCGGGTATCTGTATTCTATATATAAACCCCCCGAAACCCCGATTAGATTCCAGCCTGTAACTCACTCGCGGGTATCTGTTATTCTATATATAAACCCCCTGAACCCCTCGATTAGATTCCAGCCTGTAACTCACTCCCGGGTATCTGTTATTCTACATATAAACCCCCCGAACCTCTCGATTAGATTCCAGCCTGTAACTCACTCCCGGGTATCTGTTATTCTATATATAAACCGCCCGAACCCCTCGATTAGATTCCAGCCTGTAACTCACTCCCGGGTATCTGTTATTCTATATATAAACCCCCCGAGCCCATCGATTAGATTCCAGCCTGTAACTCACTCCCTAGTATCTGTTATTCTATATATAAACCTCCCGAACCCCACATTTAGATTCCAGCCTGTAACTTACTCCCGGGCATCTGTTATTCTATATATAAACCCCTTGAACCCCTCGATTAGATTCCAGCCTGTAACTCACTCCCGGGTATCTGTTATTCTATATATAAACACCCCGAATCCCACAATTAGATTCCAGCCTGTAACTCACTCCCGGGTATCTGTTATTCTATATATAAACCCCACAAACCCCTCGATTAGATTCCAGCCTGTAACTCAATCCCGGGTATCTGTTATTATATATATAAATACCCCGAATCCCTCGATTAGATTCCAGCCTGTAACTCACTCCCGGGTATCTGTTATTCCATATATAAACCCCCCGAACCTCTCGATTAGATTCCAGCCTGTAACTCACTCCCGGGTATCTGTTATTCGATATATACACCCCCTGAACCCCTCGATTAGATTCCAGCCTGTCACTCACTCCCGGGTATCTGTTATTCTATATATAAATCCGCCAAACATTTTGATTAGATTCCATCCTGTAACTCACTCCCGGGTATCTGTTATTGTATATATAAACCCCCGGACCCCTCGATTAGATTCCAGCCTGTAACACACTCGCAGGTATCTGTTATTCTACATATAAACCCACCGAACCCCTCGATTAGATTCCAGCCTGTAACTCACTCCCGGGTATCTGTTATTGTATATATAAACCCCCCGAACCCCTCGATTAGATTCCAGCCTGTTACTCAATCCCGGGTATCTGTTATTGTATATATTAACCCCCCGAACCCCTCGATTAGATTCCAGCCTCTAATTCACTCCCGTATATCTGTTATTGTATATATAAACCCCCCAATCCCCACGATTCGATTCCAGCCTGTAACTCATTCCCGGTTATGGTATCTGTTATTCTATATATAAACCCCCCGAACCCCTCAATTAGATTCCAGCCTGTAACTCACTCCAGGGTGTCTGTTATTCTATATATAATCCCCCCGAACCCCTCGATTAGATTCCAGCCTGTAACTCACTCCCGAGTATCTGTAATTCTATATATAAACCTCCCGAACCCCACAATTAGATTCCAGCCTGTACATTACTCCCGGGTATCTGTATTCTATATATAAATCCCCGAATCCCTCGATTAGATTCCAGACTGTAACTCACTCCCTGGGTATCAGTTATTCTATATATAAACCCCCGGACCCCTCGATTAGATTCCAGCCGGTAACTCACTTCCGGGCATCTGTTATTCTATATATAAACCACCCCGAACCCCTCGATTAGATTCCAGTCTGTAACTCACTCCCATGTATCTGTTATTCTATATATAAATCCCCGAATCCCTCGATTAGATTCCAGCCTGTAACTCACTCCCATGTATCTGTTATTCTATATATAAATCAGCCCGAACCCCTCGATTAGATTCCAGCCTGTAACTCACTCCCGGGTATCTGTTATTCTATATATAAACCACCCCAAACCCCTCGATTAGATTCCAGCCTGTAACTCATTCCCGGGTATCTGTTATTCTATATATAAACCCCCCGGACACCTCGATTAGATTCCAGCCTGTAACTCACTCCCAGGTATCTGTTATTCTATATATAAACCTCCCGAACCCCACAATTAGATTCCAGCCTGCAACTCAATCCCGGGTATCTGTTATTATATATATAAATCCCCCGAACGCCTCGATTAGATTCCAGACTGTAACTCACTCCCTGGGTATCAGTTATTCGATATATAAACCCCCGGACCCCTCGATTAGATTCCAGCCTGTAACTCACTTCCGGGCATCTGTTATTCTATATATAAAAACCCCGAACCCCTCGATTAGATTCCAGCCTGAAACGCACTCCCGTGTATCTGTTATTCTATAGATAACCCCCCCGGACACCGCGATTAGATTCCAGCCTGTAACTCACTCCCGGGTATCTGTTATTCAATACATAAACCCCCTGAACCCCTCGATTAGAATCCAGCCTGTAACTCACTCCCGGGTATCTGTTATTCTATATATAAACCCCATGAACCCCTCGATTAGAATCCAGCCTGTAACTCACTCCCGGGTATCTGTTATTGTATATATAAACCCCCGGACACCTCGATTAGATTCCAGCCTGTAACACACTCGCAGGTATCTGTTATTCTATATATAAACCCGCCGAACCCCTCGATTAGATTCCAGCCTGTAACTCACTCCCGGGTATCTGTTATTGTATATATAAACCCCCCGAACCCCTCGATTAGGTTCCAGCCTGTAACTCACTCGCGGGTATCTGTTATTCAATATATAAACCCCCTGAACCACTCAATTCGATTCCGGCCTGTAACTCACTCCTAGGTATCTGTTATTGTATCTCTAAACCCCCCGAACCCCTCAATTAGATTCCAGCCTGTAACTCACTCCCGTATATCTGTTATTGTATATATTAACCCTCCGAACCCCTCGATTAGATTCCAGCCTGTAATTCACTCACGTGTATCTGTTATTGTATATATAAACCCCCCAAACACCTCGATTCGATTCCAGTCTGTAACTCACTCCCTGTTATGGTATCTGTTATTCTATATATAAACCCCCCGAACCCCTCAATTAGATTCCAGCCTGTAACTCACTCCCGGGTATCTGTTATTCTATATATAATCCCCCCGAACCCCTCGATTAGATTCCACCCTGTAACTCACTCCCGAGTATCTGTAATTCTATATATAAACCTCCCGAACCCCACAATTAGATTCCAGCCTGTACATTACTCACGGGTATCTGTATTCTATATATAAATCCCCGAACCCCTCGATTAGATTCCAGCCTGTAACTCAATCCCGGGTATCTGTTATTATATATATAAATCCCACGATCGCCTCGATTAGATTCCAGACTGTAACTCACTCCCTGGGTATCAGTTATTCGATATATAAACCCCCGGACCCCTCGATTAGATTCCAGCCTGAAACTCCCTTCCGGGCATCTGTTATTCTATATATAAACCACCCCGAACCCTTCGATTCGATTCCAGCCTGTAACTCACTCCCGGGTATCTGTTATTCTATATATAAACCCCCTGGACCCCTCGATTAGATTCCAGCCTGTAACTCACTTCCGGGCATCTGTTATTCTATATATAAACCACCCCGAACCCTTCGATTCGATTCCAGCCTGTAACTCACTCCCAGGTATCTGTTATTCCATATATAAACCTCCAGAACCCCACAATTAGATTCCAGCCTGTAACTTACTCCCGAGTATCTGTTATTATGTCTATAAACACCGCGAACCCTTCGATTAGATTCCAGCCTGTAACTCACTCCCGGACATCTGTTATTCTACATATATACCCCTTGAACCTCTCGATTAGATTCCAGCCTGTAACTCACTCCCGCGTATCTGTTATTCGATATATAAACACTCCAAACCCCTCGATTAGATTCCAGCCTGTAACTCACTCCCGGGTATCTGTTATTCTATATATAACCCCCCCGAACCCCACAATTAGATTCGAGCCTGTAACTCACTCCCGGGTATCTGTTATTCTATATATAAACCCCCCGAGCCCATTGATTAGATTCCAGCCTGTAACTCACTCCCTCGTATTTGTTATTCTATATATAACCTCCCGAACCCAACAATTAGATTCCAACCTGTAACTTATTCCCGGGTATCTGTTATTCTACATATAAACCCCTTGAACGCCACAATTAGATTCCAGCCTGTAACTCACTCCCAGGTATCTGTTATTCTATATATAAACCCCACAAACCCCTCGATTAGATTCCAGCCTGTAACTCACTCCCGGGTATCTGTTATTCTATATATAAACCCCCCGAAGCTCTCGATTAGATTCTAGCCTGTAACTCACTCCCGGGTATCTCTTATTCTATATATACACCCCCTGAACCCCTCGATTAGATTCCAGCCTGTAACTTACTCCTGAGTATCAGTTATTCTATATATAAACACTCCAAACATTTCGATTAGATTCCAGCCTGTAACTCACTCCCGGGTATCTGTTATTCGATATATAAACCCCCTGAACCCCTCGATTAGATTCCAGCCTGTAATTTACTCCTGAGTATCTGTTATTCTACATATAAACTCTCCAAACACTTCGATTAGATTCCAGCCTGTAACTCACTCCCGGGTATCTGTTATTGGATATATAAACCCCCGGACCCCCCGATTAGATTCCAGCCTGTAACTCACTCCCGGGTATCTGTTATTCTTTATATAAACCCCCTGAAACCTGCAATTAGATTCCAGCCTGTAACTGACTCCCGGGTATCTGTATTCTATATATAAACCCCCTGAATCCCTCAATTAGATTCCAGCCTGTAACTTACTCCCGGGTATCTGTATTCTATATTTCAACACCCCGAACCGCTCGATTAGATTCCAGCATGTAACTCACTCCCGGGTATCTGTTATTCTATATATAAACCCCCCGAACCCCACAATTACATTCCAGCCTGTAACTCACTCCCGGGTATCTGTTATTCAATACATAAACCCCCCGAACCTCTCGATTAGAATCCAGCCTGTAACTCACTCCCGGGTATCTGTTATTCTATATATAAACCTCCCGAACCTCTCGATTAGATTCCAGCCTGTAACTCACTCCCGGGTATCTGTTATACTATATATAAACCCCTGAACCCCTCGATTAGATTCCAGCCTGTAACTTACTCCCGGGTATCTGTATTCTATATTTCAACCCCCCGAACCCCTCGATTAGATTCCAGCATGTAACTCACTCCCGGGTATCAGTTATTCTATATATTAACCCCCCAAACCCCACAATTACATTCCAGCCTGTAACTCACTCCCGGGTATCTGTTATTCAATACATAAACCCCCCGAACCTCTCGATTAGAATCCAGCCTGTAACTCACTCCCGGGTATCTGTTATTCTATATTTAAACCCCCCGAACCCATCGATTAGATTCCTGCCTGTAACTCACTCCCGAGTATCTGTTATTCTATTTCTAAACCTCCCGAACCCCACAATTAGATTTCAGCCTGTAACTTACTCCCGGGTATCTGTATTCTATATATAAACCCCCCGAACCCTTCGATTAGATTCCACCCTGTAAATCACTCCCTGGGTATCAGTTATTCGATATATAAACCCCCGAAACCCTTGATTAGATTCCAGCCTGTAACTCACTGCCGGGCATCTGTTATTCTATATATAAACCCCCCCGCACCCCTCGATTAGATTCCAGCCTGTAACTCACTCCCGGGAATCTGTTATTCAATATATAAACCCCCCGAAACCCCGATTAGATTCCAGCCTGTAACTCACTCCCGGGTATCTGTTATTCTATATATAAACCCCCCGAAACCCCGATTAGATTCCAGCCTGTAACTCACTCGCGGGTATCTGTTATTCTATATATAAACCCCCTGAACCCCTCGATTAGATTCCAGCCTGTAACTCACTCCCGGGTATCTGTTATTCTACATATAAACCCCCCGAACCTCTCGATTAGATTCCAGCCTGTAACTCACTCCCGGGTATCTGTTATTCTATATATAAACCGCCCGAACCCCTCGATTAGATTCCAGCCTGTAACTCACTCCCGGGTATCTGTTATTCTATATATAAACCCCCCGAGCCCATCGATTAGATTCCAGCCTGTAACTCACTCCCTAGTATCTGTTATTCTATATATAAACCTCCCGAACCCCACATTTAGATTTCAGCCTGTAACTCACTCCCGGGTATCTGTTATTCTATATATTAACCCCCCGAACCCCACAATTAGATTCCAGCCTGTAACTCACTCCCGGGTATCTGTTATTCTATATATAAACCCCACAAACCCCTCGATTAGATTCCAGCCTGTAACTCAATCCCGGGTATCTGTTATTATATATATAAACCCCCCGAACCTCTCGATTAGATTCCAGCCTGTAACTCACTCCCGGGTATCTGTTATTCCATATATAAACCCCCCGAACCTCTCGATTAGATTCCAGCATGTAACTCACTCCCGGGTATCTGTTATTCTATATATAAACCCGCCAAACATTTTGATTAGATTCCATCCTGTAACTCACTCCCGGGTATCTGTTATTGTATATATAAACCCCCGGACCCCTCGATTAGATTCCAGCCTGTAACACACTCGCAGGTATCTGTTATTCTACATATAAACCCACCGAACCCCTCGATTAGATTCCAGCCTGTAACTCACTCCCGGGTATCTGTTATTGTATATATAAACCCCCCGAACCCCTCGATTAGATTCCAGCCTGTTACTCAATCGCAGGTATCTGTTATTGTATATATTAACCCCCCGAACCCCTCGATTAGATTCCAGCCTCTAATTCACTCCCGTATATCTGTTATTGTATATATAAACCCCCCAATCCCCACGATTCGATTCCAGCCTGTAACCCATTCCCGGTTATGGTATCTGTTATTCTATATATAAACCCCCCCGAACCCCTCAATTAGATTCCAGCCTGTAACTCACTCCAGGGTGTCTGTTATTCTATATATAATCCCCCCGAACGCCTCGATTAGATTCCAGCCTGTAACTCATTCCCGAATATCTGTAATTCTATATATAAACCTCCCGAACCCCACAATTAGATTCCAGCCTGTACATTACTCCCGGGTATCTGTATTCTATATATAAATCCCCGAATCCCTCGATTAGATTCCAGACTGTAACTCATTCCCTGGGTATCAGTTATTCGATATATAAACCCCCGGACCCCTCGATTAGATTCCAGCCGGTAACTCACTTCCGGGCATCTGTTATTCTATATATAAACCACCCCGAACCCCTCGATTAGATTCCAGCCTGTAACTCACTCCCGGGTATCTGTTATTCTATATATAAACCCCCCGGACACCTCGATTAGATTCCAGCCTGTAACTCACTCCCAGGTATCTGTTATTCTATATATAAACCTCCCGAACCCCACAATTAGATTCCAGCCTGTAACTCACTCCCGGGTATCTGTTATTCTATATATAAACTCCCCGAACTTCACAATTAGATTCCAGCCTGTAACTCATTCCCGGGTATCTGTTATTCTATATATAAACCCCACAAACCCCTCGATTAGATTCCAGCCTGCAACTCACTCCCGGGAATCTGTTATTCGATATATAAACACTCCAAACCCCTCGATTAGATTCCAGCCTGTAACTCACTCCCAGGTATCTGTTATTCTATATATAACCCACCCGAACCCCACAATTAGATTCGAGCCTGTAACTCACTCCAGGGTATCTGTTATTCTATATATAAACCGCCCGAACCCCTCGATTAGATTCCAGCCTGTAACTCACTCCCGGGTGTTTGTTATTCTGTATATAAAACCCCCGAGCCCATCGATTGGATTCCAGCCTGTAACTCATTCCCTCGTATTTGTTATTCTATACATAAACCTCCCGAACCCAACAATTAGATTCCAGCCTGTAACTTACTCCCGGGTATCTGTTATTCTATATATAACCCCCTTCAACCCCACAATTAGATTCCAGCCTGTAACTCACTCCCAGGTATCTGTTATTCTATATATAAACCCCACAAACCCCTCGATTAGATTCCAGCCTGTAACTCACTCCCGGGTATCTGTTATTCTCTATATAAACCCCCCGAACCTCGCGATTAGATTCCAGCCTGTAACTCACTCCCGGGTATCTCTTATTCTATATATACACCCCCTGAACCCCTCGATTACATTCCAGCCTGTAACTTACTCCTGAGTATCTGTTATTCTATATATAAACACTCCAAACATTTCGATAAGATTCCAGCCTGTAACTCACTCCCGGGTATCAGTTATTCTATATATAAACCCCCTGAACACCTCGATTAGATTCCAGCCTGTAACTTACTCCTGAGTATCTGTTATTCTACATATAAACTCTCCAAACACTTCGATTAGATTCCAGCCTGTAACTCACTCCCGTGTATCTGTTATTGGATATATAAACCCCCGGACCCCCCGATTAGATTCCAGCCTGTAACTCACTCCCGGGTATCTGTTATTCTATATATAAACCCCCCGGACACCTCGATTAGATTCCAGCCTGTAACTCACTCCCAGGTATCTGTTATTCTGTATATAAACCCCCTGAAACCCGCAATTAGATTCCAGCCTGTAACTGACTCCCGGGTATCTGTATTCTATATATAAACACCCTGAACCCCTCAATTAGATTCCAGCCTGTAACTTACTCCCGGGTATCTGTATTCTATATTTCAACCCCCCGAACCCCTCGATTAGATACCAGCATGTAACTCACTCCCGGGTATCTGTTATTCTATATATACACCCCCGAACCCCACAATTAGATTCCAGCCTGTAACTCACTCCCGGGTATCTGTTATTCTATACATAAACCCCCCGAACCCATCGATTAGATTCCAGCCTGTAACTCACTCCCGTGTATCTGTTATTCTATATATAAACCTCCCGAACCCCACAATTAGATTCCAGCCTGTAACTTACTCCCTTGTATCTGTATTCTATATATAAACCCCCCGAACCGCTCGATTAGATTCCAGCCTGTAAATCACTCCCTGGGTATCAGTTATTCGATATATAAACCCCCGAACCCCTCGATTAGATTCCAGCCTGTAACTCACTCCAGGGCATCTGTTATTCTATATATAAACCCTGCCGAACCCCTCGATTAGATTCCAGCCAGTAACTCACTCCCGGGTATCTGTTATTCAATATATAAACCCCCCGGACACCTCGATTAGATTCCAGCCTGTAACTCACTCCCGGGTATCTGTTATTCTATATATAAACTCCCCGAACTTCACAATTAGATTCCAGCCTGTAACTCACTTCCGGGTATCTGTTATTCTATATATAAACCCCACAAACCCCTCGATTAGATTCCAGCCTGCAACTCAATCCTGGGTATCTGTTGTTATATATATAAACACCGCAAACCCCTCGATTAGATTCCAGCCTGGAACTCACTCCCGGGTATCTGTTATTCTATATATAAACCTCGCGAACCCCACATTTAGATTCCAGCCTGTAACTTACTCCCGGGGGATCTGTTATTCTAAATATCAACCCCTTGATCCCCTCGATTAGATTCCAGCCTGTAACTCACTCCCGGGTATCTGTTATTCTATATATAAAACCCCCCGAACCCCACAATTAGATTCCAGCCTGTAACTCACTCTCGGGTATCTGTTATTCTATATATAAACCCCACAAACCCCTCGATTAGATTCCAGCCTGTAACTCAATCCCGGGTCTCTGTTATTAAAAAAATAAACACCCCGAACCACTCGATAACACTCCAGCCTGTAACTCACTCCCGGGTATCTGTTATTCTATATATAAACCCCCCGAACCTCTCGATTAGATTCCAGCCTGTAACTCACTCCCGGGTATCTGTTATTCTATATATAAACCCCCTGAACCACTCAATTCGATTCTGGCCTGCAACTCACTCCTAGGTATCTGTTATTGTATATATTAACCCCCCGAACCCCACGATTAGATTCCAGCCTGTAACTCACTCCCGTGTATCTGTTATTGTATATATTAACCCACCGAACCCCTCGATTAGATTCCAGCCTTTAATTCACTCCCGTGCATCTGTTATTGTATATATAAACCCCCCAAACCCCTCGATCAGATTCCAGCCTGCAACTCACTCCCGGGTACCTGTTATTCTATATATAATCCCCCCGAACCCCTCGATTAGATTCCAGCCTGTAACTCACTCCCTGGTTTCTGTTATTCTATATATAAACCCCCTGAAATCCGCAATTAGATTCCAGCCTGTAACTCAATCCCGGGTATCTGTATTCTTTATATAAACCCCCTGAACCCCACAATTAGATTTCAGCCTGTAACTTTCACCCGGGTATCTGTATTCTATATATAAACCCCCCGAACCCCTCGATTGGATTCCAGCCTGTAAATCACTCCCTGGGTATCAGTTATTCGATATATAAACACCCAAACCACTCGATTAGATTCCAGCCTGTAACTCACTCCCGGGCATCTGTTATTCTATATATAAACCCTCCCCCGAACCCCTCGATTAGATTCCAGCCTGTAACTCACTCCCGGGTATCTCTTATTCTATATATAAACCCCCTGAACCCCTCGATTAGATTCCAGCATGTAACTCACTCCTAGGTATCTGTTATTGTATAAACAAACCCCGCGAATCCCTCGATTAGATTCCAGCCTGTAACTCACTCCCGGGTATCTGTTTTTTTATAAATAAACCCCCTGAACCCCGCAATCAGATTCCAGCCTGTAACTCACTCCCGGGTATCTGTTATTCTATATATAAACCCCTCGAACCCATCGATTAGATTCCAGCCTGTAACTCACTCCCGAGTATCTGTTATTCTATATATAAACCCCCCGAACCCCACAATTAGATTCCGCCTGAAACTCACTCCCGGGTATCTGTTAATCTATATATAAACCCCACAAACCCCTCGATTAGATTCCAGCCTGCAACTCAATCCCGGGTATCTGTTATTATATATATAAACCCCCGGACACCTCGATTAGATTCCAGCCTGTAACTCACTTCCGGGCATCTGTTATTCAATACATAAACCCCCCGAACCCCTCGATTAGAATCCAGCCTGTAACTCACTCCCGGGTATCTGTTATTCTATGTATAAACCCCCCGAACCCATCGATTAGATTCCAGCCTGTAACTCACTCCCGTGTATCTGTTATTCTATATATAAACCTCCATAACCCCACAATTAGATTCCACCCTGTAACTTACTCCCGGGTATCTGTATTCTATATATAAACCCCCCGAACCCCTCGATCAGATTCCAGCCTGTAAATCACTCCCTGGGTATCAGTTATTTGATATATAAACCCCCGAACCCCTCGATTAGATTCCAGCCTGTAACTCACTCCCGGGCATCTGTTATTCTATATATAAACCCTGCCGAACCCCTCGATTAGATTCCAGCCAGTAACTCACTCCCGGGTATCTGTTATTCAAAATATAACACTCCCCGGACACCTCGATTAGATTCCAGCTTGTAACTCACTCCCAGGTATCTGTTATTCTTTATATAAACTCCCTGAACCCCGCAATTAGATTCCAGCCTGTAACTGACTCCCGGGTATCTGTATTCTATATATAAAGCCCCTGAACCCCACAATTAGATTTCAGCCTGTAACTTACTCCCGGGTATCTGTATTCTATATATAAACCCCCCGAAACCTTCGATTAGATTCCAGCCTGTAACTCACTCACCGGTATCTGTTATTCTATATATAAACCCCCCGAACCCCACAATTAGATTCCAGCCTGTAACTCACTCCCGGGTATCTGTTATTCTTTATATAAACCCCCCGAACCCCGCAATTAGATTCCAGCCTGTAACTCACTCCCGGGTATCTGTTATTCTATATATAAACTCCCCGAACTTCACAATTAGATTCCAGCCTGTAACTCACTCCCGGGTATCTGTTATTCTATATGTAAATCCCACAAACCCCTCGATTAGATTCCAGCCTGCAACTCAATCCTGGGTATCTGTTATTCTGTATATAAACACCGCGAACACTTCGATTAGATTCCAGCCTGTAACTCACTCCCGGACATGTGTTATTCGATATTTAAACACTCCAAACCCCTCGATTAGATTCCAGCCTGTAACTCACTCCCGGGTATCTGTTATTCTATATATAACCCCCCCGAACCCCACAATTAGTTTCGAGCCTGTAACTCACTCCCGGGTATCTGTTATTCTATATATAAACCGCCCGAACCCCTCGATTAGATTCCAGCCTGTAACTCACTTCCGGGTATCTGTTATTCTATATATAAACCCCCCGAGCCCATCGATTAGATTCCAGCCTGTAACTCACTCCCGAGTATCTGTTATTATATATATAAACCCCCCGAACCCCACATTTAGATTCCAGCTTATAACTTACTCCCGGGTATCTGTTATTCTATATATAAACCCCATGAATCCCTCGATTAGATTCCTGCCTGTAACTCACTCCCGGGTATCTGTTATTATATATATAAACACCCCGAACCCCTCGATTAGATTCCAGCCTGTAACTCACTCCCGGGTATCTGTTATTCTATATATAAACCCCCCGAACCTCTCGATTAGATTCCAGCCTGTAATTCACTCCCGGGTATCTGTTATTCTGTATATAAACCCTCCAAACATTTC
This sequence comes from Pristiophorus japonicus, assembly GCF_044704955.1. Classification (NCBI taxonomy): domain Eukaryota; kingdom Metazoa; phylum Chordata; class Chondrichthyes; family Pristiophoridae; genus Pristiophorus; species Pristiophorus japonicus. The sequence goes on along the minus strand of NC_092011.1, from coordinate 19,920,547 downwards.
GATTAGATTCCAGCCTGTACCTCACTCCCGGGTATCTGTTATTGTATATATAAACCCCCGGACCCCCCGATTAGATTCCAGCCTGTAACACACTCGCAGGTATCTGTTATTCTATATATAAAACCCCCGAACCCCTCGATTAGATTCCAGCCTGTAACTCACTCCCGGGTATCTGTTATTGTATATATACACCCCCCGAACCCCTCGATTAGGTTCCAGCCTGTAACTCACTCGTGGGTATCTGTTATTCTATATATAGACCCCCTGAACCCCGCAATTAGATTCCAGCCTGTAACTCACTCCCGGGTATCTGTTATTCTATATATAAACCCCTCGAACCCATCGATTAGATTCCAGCCTGTAACTCACTCCCGAATATCTGTTATTCGATATATAAACCTCCCGAAACTCACAATTAGATTCCAGCCTGAAATTTACTCCCGGGTATCTGTTAATCTATATATAAACCCCCTGAACCCCTCAATTAGATTCCAGCCTGTAACTCACTCCCGGGTATCTGTTATTCTCTGTATAAACCCCCCGAACCCCACAATTAGATTCCAGCATGAAACTCACTCCCGGTTATCTGTTATTCTATATATAAATCCCACAAACCCCTCGATTAGATTCCAGCCTGTAACTCACTCCCGGGTATCTGTTATTATATATATAAATCCCCCGAACGTCTCGATTAGATTCTAGACTGCAACTCACTCCCTGGGTATCAGTTATTCGATATATAAACCCCAGGACCCCTCGATTAGATTCCAGCCTGTAACTCACTTCCGGGCATCTGCTATTCTATAGATAAACCCCCCCGAACCCCTCGATTAGATTCCAGCCTGTAACTCACTCCCGGGTATCAGTTATTCTGTATATAAACCCCCCGGACACCTCGATTAGATTCCAGCCTGTAACTCACTCCCGGGTATCTGTTATTCAATACATAAACCCCCCGAACCCCTCGATTAGAATCCAGCCTGTAACTCACTCCCGGGTATCTGTTATTCTATATATAAACCCCCCGAACCCATCGATTAGATTCCAGCCTGTAACTAACTCCCGTGTACCTGTTATTCTATATATAAACCTCCCGAACCCCACAATTAGATTCCAGCCTGTAACTTACTCCCGGGTATCTGTATTCTATATATAAACCCCCCGAACCCCTCGATTAGATTCCAGCCTGCAAATCACTCCCTGGGTATCAGTTATTCGATATATAAACCCCCGAACCCCTCGATTAGATTCCAGCCTGTAACTCACTCCCGGGCATCTGTTATTCTATGTATAAACCCTGCCGTACCCCTCGATTAGATTCCAGCCAGTAACTCACTCGCGGGTATCTGTTATTCAATATATAAACCCCCCGGACACCTCGATTAGATTCCAGCCTGTAACTCACTCCCAGGTATCTGTTATTCTTTATATAAACCCACTGAACCCCGCAATTAGATTCCAGCCTGTAACTGACTCCCGGGTATCTGTATTCTATATATAAACGCCCTGAACACCACAATTAGATTTCAGCCTGTAACTTACTCCCGGGTATCTGTATTCTATATATAAACCCCCCGAACCCTTCGATTTGATTCCAGCCTGGAAATCACTCCCGGGTATCTGTTATTCTAAATATAAACCCCCGGAACCCCACAATTAGATTCCAGCCTGTAACTCACTCCCGGGTATCTGTTATTCTATATATAAACTCCCCGAACTTCACAATTAGATTCCAGCCTGTAACTCACTTCCGGGTATCTGTTATTCTATATATAAACCCCACAAACCCCCCGATGAGATTCCAGCCTGCAACTCAATCCTGGGTTTCTGTTATTATATATATAAACACCCCGAACCCCACGATTAGATTCCAGCCTGTAACTCACTCCCGGGTATCTGTTATTATATATATAAACACCGCGAACCCCTCGATTATATTCCAGCCTGTAACTCACTCCCGGACATCTGTTATTCTACATATAAACCCCCCGAACCTCTCGATTAGATTCCAGCCTGTAACTCACTCCGGGTATCTGTTATTCGATATATAAACTCTCCAAACCCCTCGATTAGATTCCAGCCTGTAACTCACTCCCGGGTATCTGTTATTCTATATATAAACCCCACAAACCCCTCGATAAGATTCCAGCCTGTAACTCAATTCCGGGTATCTGTTATTATATATATAAACACCCTGAACCCCTCGATTAGATTCCAGCCTGTAACTCACTCCCGGGTATCTGTTATTCTATATATAAACCCCCCGAACCTCTCGATTAGATTCCAGCCTGTAACTCACTCCCGGGTATCTGTTATTCTATATATACACCCCCTGAACCCCTCGATTAGATTCCAGCCTGTAACTTACTCCCGGGTATCAGTTATTCGATATATAAACCCCCTGAACCTCTCGATTAGATTCCAGCCTGTAACTCACTCCCGGGTATCTGTTATTCTGTATATAAACCCTCGAAACATTTCGATCAGATTCCAGCCTGTAACTCACTCCCGGGTATCTGTCATTGTATCTATAAACCCCCGGACTCCCCGATTAGATTCCAGCCTGTAACGCACTCGCATGTACCTGTTATTCTATATATAAACCCCCCGAACCCCTCGATTAGATTCCAGCCTGTAACTCACTCCCGGGTATCTGTTAATCTATATATAAACCCTCCGAACCCCTCGATTAGATTCCAGCCTGTAACTCACTCCCGGGTATCTGTTATTCAATATATAAACCCCCCGGACACCTCGATTCGATTCCAGCCTGTAACTCACTCCCGGGTATCTGTTATTCTATATATAAACCCCCCGAAAACCCCGATAAGATTCCAGCCTGTAACTCACTCGCGGGTATCTGTTATTCTTTATATAAACCCCCGAACCCCACAATTAGATTCCAGCCTGTAACTCACTCCCGGGTATCTGTTATTCAATACATAAACCCCCCGAACCCATCGATTAGATTCCAGCCTGTAACTCACTCCCGGGTATCTGTTATTCAATATATAAACCCCCCGGACACCTCGATTAGATTCCAGCCTATCACTCACTCCCGGGTATCTATTATTCTATATATAAATCCCCCGAACGCCTCGATTAGATTCCAAACGGTAACTCACTCCCTGGGTATCAGTTATTCGATATATAACCCCCAGACCCCTCGATTAGATTCCAGCCTGTAACTCACTTCCGGGCATCTGTTATTCTATATATAAACACCCCCGAACCCCTCGATTAGATTCCAGCCTATAACTCACTCCCGGGTATCTGTTATTCTATATATAAACCCCCCCGGACACCTCGATTAGATTCCAGCCTGTAACTCACTCCCGGGTATCTGTTATTCAATACATAAGCCCCCCGAACCCCTCGATTAGAATCCAGCATGTAACTCACTCCCAAGTATCTATTATTCTATATATAAACCCCACGAACCCATCGATTAGATTCCAGCCTGTAACTCACTCCCGTGTATCTGTTATTCTATATATAAACCTCCCGAACCCCACAATTAGATTCCAGCCTGTAACTTACTCCCGGGTATCTGTATTCTATATATAAACACCCCGAACCGCTCGATTAGATTCCAGCCTGTAAATCACTCCCTGGGTATCAGTTATTCGATATATAAACCCCCGAACCCCTCGATTAGATTCCAGCCTGTAACTCACTCCAGGGCATCTGTTATTCTATATATAAACCCTGCCGAACCCCTCGATTAGATTCCAGCCAGTAACTCACTCCCGGGTATCTGTTATTCAATATATAAACCCCCCGGACACCTCGATTTGATTCCTGCCTGTAACTCACTCCCGGGTATCTGTTATTCTATATATAAACTCCCCGAACTTCACAATTAGATTCCAGCCTGTAACTCACTTCCGGGTATCTGTTATTCTATATATAAACCCCACAAACCCCTCGATTAGATTCCAGCCTGCAACTCAATCCTGGGTATCTGTTGTTATATATATAAACACCGCGAACCCCTCGATTAGATTCCAGCCTGGAACTCACTCCCGGGTATCTGTTATTCTATATATAAACCTCGCGAACCCCACATTTAGTTTCCAGCCTGTAACTCACTCCCGGGTATCTGTTATTCTATATATAAACCCCCCGAGCCCATCGATTAGATTCCAGCCTGTAACTCACTCCCGAGTATCTGTTATTATATATATAAACCCCCCGAACCCCACATTTAGATTCCAGCTTATAACTTACTCCCGGGTATCTGTTATTCTATATATAAAACCCATGAATCCCTCGATTAGATTCCAGCCTGTAACTCACTCCCGGGTATCTGTTATTATATATATAAACACCCCGAACCCCTCGATTAGATTCCAGCCTGTAACTCACTCCCGGGTATCTGTTATTCTATATATAAACCCCCCGAACCTCTCGATTAGATTCCAGCCTGTAATTCACTCCCGGGTATCTGTTATTCTGTATATAAACCCTCCAAACATTTCGATTAGATTCCAGCCTGTACCTCACTCCCGGGTATCTGTTATTGTATATATAAACCCCCGGACCCCCCGATTAGATTCCAGCCTGTAACACACTCGCAGGTATCTGTTATTCTATATATAAACCCCCCGAACCCCTCGATTAGATTCCAGCCTGTAACTCACTCCCGGGTATCTGTTATTGTATATATACACCCCCCGAACCCCTCGATTAGGTTCCAGCCTGTAACTCACTCGCGGGTATCTGTTATTCTATATATAAACCCCCTGAACCCCTCGATTAGATTCCAGCCTGTAACTCACTCCGAGGTATCTGTTATTCTACATATAAACCCTCTGAACCCCACAATTAGATTCCAGCCTTAAACTTACTCCCGGTTATCTGTTATCCTATATATAAACCCCCTGAACCCCTCGATTAGATTCCAGCCTGTAACTCACTCCCGGGTATCTGTTGTTCTATATATGAACCTCCGAACCTCTCGATTAGATTCCAGCCTGTAACTGACTCCCGGGTATCTGTTATTCTATATATAAACCCCCTGAAACCCGCAATTAGATTCCAGCCTGTAACTGACTCCCGGGTATCTGTATGCTATGTATAAACCCCCTGAACTCAACAATTCGATTCTAGCATGTAACTCAATCCCGGATATATGTTATTCAATACATAAACACCCGAACCCCTCGATTAGATTCCAGCCTGTAACTCACTCCCGGGCATCTGTTATTCTATATATAAACCCCCCCCGAACCCCTCGATTAGATTCCAGCCTGTAACTCACTCCCGGGTATCTGTTATTCAAGATATAAACCCCCCGGACACCTCGATTAGATTCCAGCCTGTAACTCACTCCCGGCAATCTGTTATTCTATATATAAACCCCCCTAAAACCGCGATTAGATTCCAGCCTGTAACTCACTCGCGGGTATCTGTTATTCTATATATAAACCCCCTGAACCCCTCGATTAGATTCCAGCTTGTAACTCACTCCTAGGTATCTGTTATTGTATAAACAAACCCCGCGAACCCCTCGATTAGATTCCAGCCTGTAACTCACTCCCGGGTATCTGTTATTCTATACATAAACCCCCCGAACCCCTCGATTAGATTCCAGCCTGTAACTCACTCCCGGGTATCTGTTATTCTATATATAGACCCCCTGAACCCCGCAATTAGATTCCAGCCTGTAACTCACACCCGGGTATCTGTTATTCTATATATAAACCCCTCGAACCCATCGATTAGATTCCAGCCTGTAACTCACTCCCGAATATCTGTTATTCGATATATAAACCTCCCGAAACTCACAATTAGATTCCAGCCTGAAACTTACTCCCGGGTATCTGTTAATCTATATATAAACCCCCTGAACCCCTCAATTAGATTCCAGCCTGTAACTCACTCCCGGGTATCTGTTATTCTCTGTATAAACCCCCCGAACCCCACAATTAGATTCCAGCCTGAAACTCACTCCCGGTTATCTGTTATTCTATATATAAATCCCACAAACCCCTCGATTAGATTCCAGCCTGCAACTCACTCCCGGGTATCTGTTATTATATATATAAATCCCACGAACGTCTCGATTATATTCTAGACTGCAACTCACTCCCTGGGTATCAGTTATTCGATATATAAACCCCAGGACCCCTCGATTAGATTCCAGCCTGTAACTCACTTCCGGGCATCTGCTATTCTATAGATAAACCCCCCCGAACCCCTCGATTAGATTCCAGCCTGTAACTCACTCCCGGGTATCAGTTATTCTGTATATAAACCCCCCGGACACCTCGATTAGATTCCAGCCTGTAACTCACTCCCGGGTATCTGTTATTCAATACATAAACCCCCCGAACCCCTCGATTAGAATCCAGCCTGTAACTCACTCCCGGGTATCTGTTATTCTATATATAAACCCCCCGAACCCATCGATTAGATTCCAGCCTGTAACTAACTCCCGTGTACCTGTTATTCTATATATAAACCTCCCGAACCCCACATTTAGATTCCAGCCTGTAACTTACTCCCGGGTATCTGTATTCTATATATAAACCCCCCGAACCCCTCGATTAGATTCCAGCCTGCAAATCACTCCCTGGGTATCAGTTATTCGATATATAAACCCCCGAACCCCTCGATTAGATTCCAGCCTGTAACTCACTCCCGGGCATCTGTTATTCTATGTATAAACCCTGCCGTACCCCTCGATTAGATTCCAGCCAGTAACTCACTCGCGGGTATCTGTTATTCAATCTATAAACCCCCCGGACACCTCGATTAGATTCCAGCCTGTAACTCACTCCCAGGTATCTGTTATTCTTTATATAAACCCACTGAACCCCGCAATTAGATTCCAGCCTGTAACTGACTCCCGGGTATCTGTATTCTATATATAAACGCCCTGAACACCACAATTAGATTTCAGCCTGTAACTTACTCCCGGGTATCTGTATTCTATATATAAACCCCCCGAACCCTTCGATTTGATTCCAGCCTGGAAATCACTCCCGGGTATTTGTTATTCTAAATATAAACCCCCCGAACCCCACAATTAGATTCCAGCCTGTAACTCACTCCCGGGTATCTGTTATTCTATATATAAACTCCCCGAACTTCACAATTAGATTCCAGCCTGTAACTCACTTCCGGGTATCTGTTATTCTATATATAAACCCCACAAACCCCCCGATGAGATTCCAGCCTGCAACTCAATCCTGGGTATCTGTTATTATATATATAAACACCCCGAACCCCTCGATTAGATTCCAGCCTGTAACTCACTCCCGGGTATTTGTTATTATATATATAAACACCGCGAACCCCTCGATTAGATTCCAGCCTGTAACTCACTCCCGGACATCTGTTATTCTACATATAAACCCCCCGAACCTCTCGATTAGATTCCAGCCTGTAACTCACTCCCGGGTATCTGTTATTCGATATATAAACACTCCAAACCCCTCGATTAGATTCCAGCCTGTAACTCACTCCCGGGTATCTGTTATTCTATATATAAACCCCACAAACCCCTCGATAAGATTCCAGCCTGTAAATCAATTCCGGGTATCTGTTATTATATATATAAACACCCTGAACCCCTCGATTAGATTCCAGCCTGTAACTCACTCCCGGGTATCTGTTATTCTATATATAAACCCCCCGAACCTCTCGATTAGATTCCAGCCTGTAACTCACTCCCGGGTATCTGTTATTCTATATATACACCCCCTGAACCCCTCGACTAGATTCCAGCCTGTAACTTACTCCCGGGTATCAGTTATTCGATATATAAACCCCCTGAACCTCTCGATTAGATTCCAGCCTGTAACTCACTCCCGGGTATCTGTTATTCTGTATATAAACCCTCGAAACATTTCGATCAGATTCCAGCCTGTAACTCACTCCCGGGTATCTGTCATTGTATCTATAAACCCCCGGACTCCCCGATTAGATTCCAGCCTGTAACGCACTCGCATGTATCTGTTATTCTATATATAAACCCCCCGAACCCTTCGATTAGATTCCAGCCTGTAACTCACTCCCGGGTATCTGTTATTCTATATATAAACCCCCTGAACCCCTCGAATAGATTTCAGCCTGTAACTCACTCCCGGGTATCTGTTAATCTATATATAAACCCTCCGAACCCCTCGATTAGATTCCAGCCTGTAACTCACTCCCGGGTATCTGTTATTCAATATATAATCCCCCCGGACACCTCGATTCGATTCCAGCCTGTAACTCACTCCCGGGTATCTGTTATTCTATATATAAACCCCCCGAAAACCCCGATAAGATTCCAGCCTGTAACTCACTCGCGGGTATCTGTTATTCTATATATAAACCCCCGAGCCCCACAATTAGATTCCAGCCTGTAACTCACTCCCGGGTATCTGTTATTCAATACATAAACCCCCCGAACCCATCGATTAGATTCCAGCCTGTAACTCACTCCCGGGTATCTGTTATTCAATATATAAACCCCCCGGACACCTCGATTAGATTCCAGCCTATAACTCACTCCCGGGTATCTATTATTCTATATATAAATCCCCCGAACGCCTCGATTAGATTCCAGACGGTAACTCACTCCCTGGGTATCAGTTATTCGATATATAAACCCCCAGACCCCTCGATTAGATTCCAGCCTGTAACTCACTTCCGAGCATCTGTTATTTTATATATAAACACACCCGAACCCCTCGATTAGATTCCAGCCTATAACTCACTCCCGGGTATCTGTTATTCTATATATAAACCCCCCCGGACACCTCGATTAGATTCCAGCCTGTAACTCACTCCCGGGTATCTGTTATTCAATACATAAGCCCCCCGAACCCCTCGATTAGAATCCAGCCTGTAACTCACTCCCAAGTATCTATTATTCTATATATAAACCCCACGAACCCATCGATTAGATTCCAGCCTGTAACTCACTCCCGTGTATCTGTTATTCTATATATAAACCTCCCGAACCCCACAATTAGATTCCAGCCTGTAACTTACTCCCGGGTATCTGTATTCTATATATAAACCCCCCGAACCGCTCGATTAGATTCCAGCCTGTAAATCACTCCCTGGGTATCAGTTATTCGATATATAAACCCCCGAACCCCTCGATTAGATTCCAGCCTGTAACTCACTCCAGGGCATCTGTTATTCTATATATAAACCCTGCCGAACCCCTCGATTAGATTCCAGCCAGTAACTCACTCCCGGGTATCTGTTATTCAATATATAAACCCCCCGGACACCTCGATTAGATTCCTGCCTGTAACTCACTCCCGGGTATCTGTTATTCTGTATATAAACCCTCGAAACATTTCGATCAGATTCCAGCCTGTAACTCACTCCCGGGTATCTGTCATTGTATCTATAAACCCCCGGACTCCCCGATTAGATTCCAGCCTGTAACGCACTCGCATGTATCTGTTATTCTATATATAAACCCCCCGAACCCTTCGATTAGATTCCAGCCTGTAACTCACTCCCGGGTATCTGTTATTCTATATATAAACCCCCTGAACCCCTCGAATAGATTTCAGCCTGTAACTCACTCCCGGGTATCTGTTAATCTATATATAAACCCTCCGAACCCCTCGATTAGATTCCAGCCTGTAACTCACTCCCGGGTATCTGTTATTCAATATATAAACCCCCCGGACACCTCGATTCGATTCCAGCCTGTAACTCACTCCCGGGTATCTGTTATTCTATATATAAACCCCCCGAAAACCCCGATAAGATTCCAGCCTGTAACTCACTCGCGGGTATCTGTTATTCTATATATAAACCCCCGAGCCCCACAATTAGATTCCAGCCTGTAACTCACTCCCGGGTATCTGTTATTCTATACATAAACCCCCCGAACCCATCGATTAGATTCCAGCCTGTAACTCACTCCCGGGTATCTGTTATTCAATATATAAACCCCCCGGACACCTCGATTAGATTCCAGCCTATAACTCACTCCCGGGTATCTATTATTCTATATATAAATCCCCCGAACGCCTCGATTAGATTCCAGACGGTAACTCACTCCCTGGGTATCAGTTATTCGATATATAAACCCCCAGACCCCTCGATTAGATTCCAGCCTGTAACTCACTTCCGAGCATCTGTTATTCTATATATAAACACACCCGAACCCCTCGATTAGATTCCAGCCTATAACTCACTCCCGGGTATCTGTTATTCTATATATAAACCCCCCCGGACACCTCGATTAGATTCCAGCCTGTAACTCACTCCCGGGTATCTGTTATTCAATACATAAGCCCCCCGAACCCCTCGATTAGAATCCAGCCTGTAACTCACTCCCAAGTATCTATTATTCTATATATAAACCCCACGAACCCATCGATTAGATTCCAGCCTGTAACTCACTCCCGTGTATCTGTTATTCTATATATAAACCTCCCGAACCCCACAATTAGATTCCAGCCTGTAACTTACTCCCGGGTATCTGTATTCTATATATAAACCCCCCGAACCGCTCGATTAGATTCCAGCCTGTAAATCACTCCCTGGGTATCAGTTATTCGATATATAAACCCCCGAACCCCTCGATTAGATTCCAGCCTGTAACTCACTCCAGGGCATCTGTTATTCTATATATAAACCCTGCCGAACCCCTCGATTAGATTCCAGCCAGTAACTCACTCCCGGGTATCTGTTATTCAATATATAAACCCCCCGGACACCTCGATTAGATTCCTGCCTGTAACTCACTCCCGGGTATCTGTTATTCTATATATAAACTCCCCGAACTTCACAATTAGATTCCAGCCTGTAACTCACTTCCGGGTATCTGTTATTCTATATATAAACCCCACAAACCCCTCGATTAGATTCCAGCCTGCAACTCAATCCTGGGTATCTGTTGTTATATATATAAACACCGCAAACCCCTCGATTAGATTCCAGCCTGGAACTCACTCCCGGGTATCTGTTATTCTATATATAAACCTCGCGAACCCCACATTTAGATTCCAGCCTGTAACTTACTCCCGGGGGATCTGTTATTCTAAATATCAACCCCTTGATCCCCTCGATTAGATTCCAGCCTGTAACTCACTCCCGGGTATCTGTTATTCTATATATAAAACCCCCCGAACCCCACAATTAGATTCCAGCCTGTAACTCACTCTCGGGTATCTGTTATTCTATATATAAACCCCACAAACCCCTCGATTAGAATCCAGCCTGTAACTCAATCCCGGGTCTCTGTTATTAAAAAAATAAACACCCCGAACCACTCGATAACACTCCAGCCTGTAACTCATTCCCGGGTATCTGTTATTCTATATATAAACCCCCCGAACCTCTCGATTAGATTCCAGCCTGTAAATCACTCCCGGGTATCTGTTATTCTATATATAAACCCCCTGAACCACTCAATTCGATTCTGGCCTGCAACTCACTCCTAGGTATCTGTTATTGTATATATTAACCCCCCGAACCCCTCGATTAGATTCCAGCCTTTAATTCACTCCCGTGCATCTGTTATTGTATATATAAACCCCCCAAACCCCTCGATCAGATTCCAGCCTGCAACTCACTCCCGGGTATCTGTTATTCTATATATAATCCCCCCGAACCCCTCGATTAGATTCCAGCCTGTAACTCACTCCCGGGTTTCTGTTATTCTATATATAAACCCCCTGAAATCCGCAATTAGATTCCAGCCTGTAACTCAATCCCGGGTATCTGTTATTCAATACATAAGCCCCCCGAACACCACGATTATATTCCAGCCTGTAACTCACTCCCGCGTATCTGTTATTCTGTATATAAGCCCACCGGACACCTCGATTAGATTCCAGCCTGTAACTCACTCCCGGGTATCTGTTATTCTATATATAAACCCCCTGAACCCCTCGATTAGATTCCAGCATGTAACTCACTCCTAGGTATCTGTTATTGTATAAACAAACCCCGCGAACCCCTCGATTAGATTCCAGCCTGTAACTCACTCCCGGGTATCTGTATTCTATATATAAACCCCCTGAACCCCTCGATTAGATTCCAGCCTGTAACTCACTCCCGGGTATCTGTTATTGTATATATAAACCCCCCGAACCCCACAATTAGATTCCGCTTGAAACTCACTCCCGGGTATCTGTATTCTATATATAAACCCCCCGAACCCCTCGATTAGATTCCAGCCTGTAACTCACTCCCGGGCATCTGTTATTCTATATATAAACCCTGCCGAACCCCTCGATTAGATTCCAGCCAGTAACTCACTCCCGGGTATCTGTTATTCAAAATATAACCCTCCCCGGACACCTCGATTAGATTCCAGCTTGTAACTCACTCCCAGGTATCTGTTATTCTTTATATAAACCCCCTGAACCCCGCAATTAGATTCCAGCCTGTAACTGACTCCCGGGTATCTGTATTCTATATATAAAGCCCCTGAACCCCACAATTAGATTTCAGCCTGTAACTTACTCTCGGGTATCTGTATTCTATATATAAACCCCCCGAAACCTTCGATTAGATTCCAACCTGTAACTCACTCACCGGTATCTGTTATTCTATATATAAACCCCCCGAACCCCACAATTAGATTCCAGCCTGTAACTCACTCCCGGGTATCTGTTATTCTTTATATAAACCCCCCGAACCCCGCAATTAGATTCCAGCCTGTAACTCACTCCCGGGTATCTGTTATTCTATATATAAACTCCCCGAACTTCACAATTAGATTCCAGCCTGTAACTCACTCCCGGGTATCTGTTATTCTATATATAAACCCCACAAACCCCTCGATTAGATTCCAGCCTGCAACTCAATCCTGGGTATCTGTTATTCTGTATATAAACACCGCGAACACTTCGATTAGATTCCAGCCTGTAACTCACTCCCGGACATCTGTTATTCGATATTTAAACACTCCAAACCCCTCGATTAGATTCCAGCCTGTAACTCACTCCCGGGTATCTGTGATTCTATATATAACCACCCCGAACCCCACAATTAGTTTCGAGCCTGTAACTCACTCCCGGGTATCTGTTATTCTATATATAAACCGCCCGAACCCCTCGATTAGATTCCAGCCTGTAACTCACTCCCGGGTATCTGTTATTCTATATATAAACCCCCCGAGCCCATCGATTAGATTCCAGCCTGTAACTCACTCCCGAGTATCTGTTATTATATATATAAACCCCCCGAACCCCACATTTAGATTCCAGCTTATAACTTACTCCCGGGTATCTGTTATTCTATATATAAACCCCATGAATCCCTCGATTAGATTCCAGCCTGTAACTCACTCCCGGGTATCTGTTATTATATATATAAACACCCCGAACCCCTCGATTAGATTCCAGCCTGTAACTCACTCCCGGGTATCTGTTATTCTATATATAAACCCCCCGAACCTCTCGATTAGATTCCAGCCTGTAATTCACTCCCGGGTATCTGTTATTCTGTATATAAACCCTCCAAACATTTCGATTAGATTCCAGCCTGTACCTCACTCCCGGGTATCTGTTATTGTATATATAAACCCCCGGACCCCCCGATTAGATTCCAGCCTGTAACACACTCGCAGGTATCTGATATTCTATATATAAAACCCCCGAACCCCTCGATTAGATTCCAGCCTGTAACTCACTCCCGGGTATCTGTTATTGTATATATACACCCCCCGAACCCCTCGATTAGGTTCCAGCCTGTAACTCACTCGCGGGTATCTGTTATTCTATATATAAACCCCCTGAACCCCTCGATTAGATTTCAGCCTGTAACTCACTCCGAGGTATCTGTTATTCTACATATAAACCCTCTGAACCCCACAATTAGATTCCAGCCTTAAACTTACTCCCGGGTATCTGTTATCCTATATATAAACCCCCTGAACCCCTCGATTAGATTCCAGCCTGTAACTCACTCCCGGGTATCTGTTGTTCTATATATGAACCTCCGAACCTCTCGATTAGATTCCAGCCTGTAACTCACTCCCGGGTATCTGTTATTCTATATATAAACCCCCTGAAACCCGCAATTAGATTCCAGCCTGTAACTGACTCCCGGGTATCTGTATGCTATGTATAAACCCCCTGAACTCAACAATTCGATTCTAGCATGTAACTCAATCCCGGGTATCTGTTATTCAATACATAAACACCCGAACCCCTCGATTAGATTCCAGCCTGTAACTCACTCCCGTACATCTGTTATTCTATATATAAACCCCCCCCCCCCCAACCCCTCGATTAGATTCCAGCCTGTAACTCACTCCCGGGTATCTGTTATTCAAGATATAAACCCCCCGGACACCTCGATTAGATTCCAGCCTGTAACTCACTCCCGGCTATCTGTTATTCTATATATAAACCCCCCTAAAACCGCGATTAGATTCCAGCCTGTAACTCACTCGCGGGTATCTGTTATTCTATATATAAACCCCCTGAACCCCTCGATTAGATTCCAGCCTGTAACTCACTCCTAGGTATCTGTTATTGTATATATAAACCCCTCGAACCCATCGATTAGATTCCAGCCTGTAACTCACTCCCGGGTATCTGTTATTCTATACATAAACCCCCCGAACCCCTCGATTAGATTCCAGCCTGTAACTCACTCCCGGGTATCTGTTATTCTATATATAGACCCCCTGAACCCCGCAATTAGATTCCAGCCTGTAACTCACACCCGGGTATCTGTTATTCTATATATAAACCCCTCGAACCCATCGATTAGATTCCAGCCTGTAACTCACTCCCGAATATCTGTTATTCGATATATAAACCTCCCGAAACTCACAATTAGATTCCAGCCTGAAACTTACTCCCGGGTATCTGTTAATCTATATATAAACCCCCTGAACCACTCAATTAGATTCCAGCCTGTAACTCACTCCCGGGTATCTGTTATTCTCTGTATAAACCCCCCGAACCCCACAATTAGATTCCAGCCTGAAACTCACTCCCGGTTATCTGTTATTCTATATATAAATCCCACAAACCACTCGATTAGATTCCAGCCTGCAACTCACTCCCGGGTATCTGTTATTATATATATAAATCCCCCGAACCCCTCGATTAGATTCCAGCCTGTAACTCACTCCCGGGTATCAGTTATTCTGTATATAAACCCCCCAGACACCTCGATTAGATTCCAGCCTGTAACTCACTCCCGGGTATCTGTTATTCAATACATAAACCCCCCGAACCCCTCGATTAGAATCCAGCCTGTAACTCACTCCCGGGTATCTGTTATTCTATATATAAACCCCCCGAACCCATCGATTAGATTCCAGCCTGTAACTCACTCCCGTGTACCTGTTATTCTATATATAAACCTCCCGAACCCCACAATTAGATTCCAGCCTGTAACTTACTCCCGGGTATCTGTATTCTATATATAAACCCCCCAAACCCTCGATTAGATTCCAGCCTGCAAATCACTCCCTGGGTATCAGTTATTCGATATATAAACCCCCGAACCCCTCGATTAGATTCCAGCCTGTAACTCACTCCCGGGCATCTGTTATTCTATGTATAAACCCTGCCGTACCCCTCGATTAGATTCCAGCCAGTAACTCACTCGCGGGTATCTGTTATTCAATATATAAACCCCCCGGACACCTCGATTAGATTCCAGCCTGTAACTCACTCCCAGGTATCTGTTATTCTTTATATAAACCCACTGAACCCCGCAATTAGATTCCAGCCTGTAACTGACTCCCGGGTATCTGTATTCTATATATAAACGCCCTGAACACCACAATTAGATTTCAGCCTGTAACTTACTCCCGGGTATCTGTATTCTATATATAAACCCCCCGAACCCTTCGATTTGATTCCAGCCTGGAAATCACTCCCGGGTATCTGTTATTCTAAATATAAACCCCCGGAACCCCACAATTAGATTCCAGCCTGTAACTCACTTCCGGGTATCTGTTATTCTATATATAAACCCCACAAACCCCCCGATGAGATTCCAGCCTGCAACTCAATCCTGGGTATCTGTTATTATATATATAAACACCCCGAACCCCTCGATTAGATTCCAGCCTGTAACTCACTCCCGGGTATCTGTTATTATATATATAAACACCGCGAACCCCTCGATTAGATTCCAGCCTGTAACTCACTCCCGGACATCTGTTATTCTACATATAAACCCCCCGAACCTCTCGATTAGATTCCAGCCTGTAACTCACTCCCGGGTATCTGTTATTCGATATATAAATACTCCAAACCCCTCGATTAGATTCCAGCCTGTAACTCACTCCCGGGTATCTGTTATTCTATATATAAACCCCACAAACCCCTCGATAAGATTCCAGCCTGTAACTCAATTCCGGGTATCTTTTATTATATATATAAACACCCTGAACCCCTCGATTAGATTCCAGCCTGTAACTCACTCCCGGGTATCTGTTATTCTATATATAAATCCCCCGAACCTCTCGATTAGATTCCAGCCTGTAACTCACTCCCGGGTATCTGTTATTCTATATATAAACCCCATGAACCCCTCGATTAGATTCCAGCCTGTAACTCACTCCCGGGTATCTGTTATTCTATATATAAACCCCCCGAACCCCTCGATTAGATTCCAGCCTATAACTCACTCCCGGGTATCTGTTATTCAATATATAAACCCCCCGGACACCTCGATTCGATTCCAGCCTGTAACTCACTCCCGGGTATCTGTTATTCTATATATAAACCCCCCGAAAACCCCGATAAGATTCCAGCCTGTAACTCACTCGCGGGTATCTGTTATTCTATATATAAACCCCCCCGAACCCCTCGATTAGATTCCAGCCTGTAACTCACTCCTAGGTATCTGTTATTGTATATATAAACCCCCCGAACCCCTCAATTAGATTCCAGCCTGTAACTCACTCCCGGGTATCTGTTATTCTATATATAAACCCCCTGAAGCCCTCGATTAGATTCCAGCCTGTAACTCACTCCCGGGTATCTGTTATTCTATATATAAACCCCCCGAACCCCTCGATTAGATTCCAGCCTGTAACTCACTCCCGGGTATCTGTTATTCAATATATAAACCCCCCGGACACCTCGATTCGATTCCAGCCTGTAACTCACTCCCGGGTATCTGTTATTCTATATATAAACCCCCCGAAAACCCCGATTAGATTCCAGCCTGTAACTCACTCGCGGGTATCTGTTATTCTATATATAACCCCCCCCCCGAACCCCTCGATTAGATTCCAGCCTGTAACTCACTCCTAGGTATCTGTTATTGTATATATAAACCCCCCGAAACCCTCAATTAGATTCCAGCCTGTAACTCACTCCCGGGTATCTGTTATTCCATATATAAAGCTCCCGAACCCCACAATTAGATTCCAGCCTGTAACTCACTCCCGGGTATCTGTTATTCTATATATAGACCCCCTGAACACCGCAATTAGATTCCAACCTGAAACTTACTCCCGGGTATCTGTTAATCTATATATATACCCCCTGAACTCCTCGATTAGATTCCAGCCTGTAACTCACTCCCGGGTATCTGTTATTCTCTGTATAAACCCCCCGAATTCCACAATTAGATTCCAGCCTGAAACTCACTCCCGGGTATCTGTTATTCTATATATAAACCCCACAAACCCCTCGATTAGATTCCAGCCTGTAACTCAATCCCGGGTATCTGTTATTATATATATAAATCCCCCGAACTCCTCGATTAGATTCCAGCCTGTAACTCACTCCTGGGTATCTGTTATTCTATATATAAACCCCCCGAACCCATCGATTAGATTCCAGCATGTACCTCACTCCCGTGTATCTGTTATTCTATATATAAACCTCCCGAACCCCACAATTAGTTTCCAGCCTGTAACTTACTCCCGGGTATCTGTATTCTATAAATAACCCCCCCGAACCCTCGATTAGATTCCAGCCTGTAAATCACTCCCTGGGTATCAGTTATTCGATATATAAACCCCCGAACCCCTCGATTAGATTCCAGCCTGTAACTCACTCCCGGGCATCTGTTATTCTATATATAAACACTGCCGAACCCCTCGATTAGATTCCAGCCAGTAACTCACTCCCGGGTATCTGTTATTCAATATATAATCCCCCCGGACACCTCGATTAGGTCCAACCTGTAACTCACTCCCAGGTATCTGTTATTTTTATATAAACCCCCTGAACCCCGCAATTAGATTCCAGCCTGTTACTGACTCCCGGGTATCTGTATTCTATATATAAACCCCCTGAACCCCACAATTAGATTTCAGCCTGTAACTTACTCCCGGGTATCTGTATTCTATATATAAATCCCCCGAACCCTTTGATTAGATTCCAGCCTGTAACTCACTCCCGGGTATCTGTTATTGTACATCTAAACCCTCCGAACCCCACAATTAGATTCCAGCCTGTAACTCACTCCCGGGTATCTGTTATTCTATATATAAACTCACGGAACTTCACAATTAGATTCCAGCCTGTAACTCACTTCCGGGTATCTGTTATTCTATATATAAACCCCACAAACCCCTCGATTAGATTCCAGCCTGCAACTCAATCCTGGGTATCTGTTATTATATATAGAAACACCGCGACCCCTTCGATTAGATTCCAGCCTGTAACTTACTCCCGGACATCTGTTATTCTACATATAAACCCCCCGAACCTCTCGATTAGAGTCCAGCCTGTAACTCACTCCCGGGTATCTGTTATTCTATATATAAACCCCCCGAACCCCTCGATTAAATTCCAGCCTGTAACTCACTCCCGGGTATCTGTTATTCTACATATAACCCCCCCGAACCCCACAATTAGATTCGAGCCTGTAACTCACTCCCGGGTATCTGTTATTCTATATATAAACCGCCCGAACCCCTCGATTAGATTCCAGCCTGTAACTCACTCCCGGATATCTGTTATTCGATATATAAACCCCCCGAGGCCATCGATTAGATTCCAGCCTGTAACTCACTCCCTAGTATCTGTTATTCTATATATAATCCTCCCGAACCCCACATTTAGATTCCAGCCTGTAACTTACTCCCGGGTATCTGTTATTCTATTTATAAACCCCTTGAACCCCTCGATTAGATTCCAGCCTGTAACTCACTCCCGGTATCTGTTATTCTATATGTAAACCCCGCGAACCCCACAATTAGATTCCAGCCTGTAACTCACTCCCGGGTATCCGTTATTCTATATATAAACCCCACAAACCCCTCGATAAGATTCCAGCCTGTAACTCAATCCCGGGTATCTCTTATTCTATATATAAACACCCCGAACCCCTCGATTAGATTCCAGCCTGTAACTCACTCCCGGGTATCTGTTATTCTATATATAAACCCCCCGAACCTCCCGATTAGATTCCAGCCTGTAACTCACTCCCGGGTATCTGTTATACTATATATACACCCCCTGAACCCCTCGATTAGATTCCAGCCTGTAACTCACTCCCGGGTATCTGTTATTCAATACATAAACCCCCCGAACCCCTCGATTAGAATCCAGCCTGTAACTCACTCCCGGGTATCTGTTATTCTATATATAAACCCCCCGAACCCATCGATTAGATTCCAGCATGTACCTCACTCCCGTGTATCTGTTATTCTATATATAAACCTCCCGAACCCCACAATTAGTTTCCAGCCTGTAACTTACTCCCGGGTATCTGTATTCTATATATAAACCCCCCGAACCCTCGATGAGATTCCAGCCTGTAAATCACTCCCTGGGTATCAGTTATTCAATATATAAACCCCCGAACCCCTCGATTAGATTCCAGCCTGTAACTCACTCCCGGGCATCTGTTATTCTATATATAAACACTGCCGAACCCCTCGATTAGATTCCAGCCAGTAACTCACTCCCGGGTATCTGTTATTCAATATATAATCCCCCCGGACACCTCGATTAGATCCAACCTGTAACTCACTCCCAGGTATCTGTTATTTTTTATATAAACCCCCTGAACCCCGCAATTAGATTCCAGCCTGTTACTGACTCCCGGGTATCTGTATTCTATATATAAACCCACTGAACCCCACAATTAGATTTCAGCCTGTAACTTACTCCCGGGTATCTGTATGCTATATATAAACCCCCCGAACCCTTCGATTAGATTCCAGCCTGTAACTCACTCCCGGGTATCTGTTATTCTAAATATAAACCGCCCGAACCCCACAATTAGATTCCAGCCTGTAACTCACTCCCGGGTATCTGTTATTCTATATATAAACTCACGGAACTTCACAATTAGATTCCAGCCTGTAACTCACTTCCGGGTATCTGTTATTCTATATATAAACCCCACAAACCCCTCGATTAGATTCCAGCCTGCAACTCAATCCTGGGTATCTGTTATTATATATAGAAACACCGCGACCCCTTCGATTAGATTCCAGCCTGTAACTTACTCCCGGACATCTGTTATTCTACATATAAACCCCCCGAACCTCTCGATTAGATTCCAGCCTGTAACTCACTCCCGGGTATCTGTTATTCTATATATAAACCCCCCGAACCCCTCGATTAGATTCCAGCCTGTAACTCACTCCCGGGTATCTGTTATTCTACATATAACCCCCCCGAACCCCAAAATTAGATTCGAGCCTGTAACTCACTCCCGGGTATCTGTTATTCTATATATAAACCGCCCGAACCCCTCGATTAGATTCCAGCCTGTAACTCACTCCCGGGTATCTGTTATTCGATATATAAACCCCCCGAGGCCATCGATTAGATTCCAGCCTGTAACTCACTCCCTAGTATCTGTTATTCTATATATAATCCTCCCGAACCCCACATTTAGATTCCAGCCTGTAACTTACTCCCGGGTATCTGTTATTCTATTTATAAACCCCTTGAACCCCTCGATTAGATTCCAGCCTGTAACTCACTCCCGGGTATCTGTTATTCTATATGTAAACCCCGCGAACCCCACAATTAGATTCCAGCCTGTAACTCACTCCCGGGTATCCGTTATTCTATATATAAACCCCACAAACCTCTCGATAAGATTCCAGCCTGTAACTCAATCCCGGGTATCTCTTATTATATATATAAACACCCCGAACCCCTCGATTAGATTCCAGCCTGTAACTCACTCCCGGGTATCTGTTATTCTATATATAAACCCCACAAACCCCTCGATAAGATTCCAGCCTGTAACTCAATCCCGGGTATCTCTTATTATATATATAAACACCCCGAACCCCTCGATTAGATTCCAGCCTGTAACTCACTCCCGGGTATCTGTTATTCTATATATAAACCCCCCGAACCTCCCGATTAGAATCCAGCCTGTAACTCACTCCCGGGTATCTGTTATACTATATATACACCACCTGAACCCCTCGATTAGATTCCAGCCTGTAACTTACTCCCGGGTATCAGTTATTCGATATATAAACCCCCTGAACCTCTCGATTAGATTCCAGCCTGTAACTCACTCCCGGGTATCTGTTATTCTATATATAAACCCTCCAAACATTTCGATTAGATTCCAGCCTGTAACTCACTCCCGGGTATCTGTTATTGTATATATAAACCCCCGGAACCCCCGATTAGGTTCCAGCCTGTAACACACTCGCAGGTATCTGTTATTCTATATATAAACCCCCCGAACCCCTCGATTAGATTCCAGCCTGTAACTCACTCCCGGGTATCTGTTATTGTATATATAAACCTCCCGAACCCCTCGATTAGGTTCCAGCCTGTAACTCACTCGCGGGTATCTGTTATTCTATATATAAACCCCCTGAACCATTCAATTCAATTCCAGCCTGTAACTCACTCCCGGGTATCTGTTATTCTATATATAAACCCTCCAAACATTTCGATTAGATTCCAGCCTGTAACTCACTCCCGGGTATATGTTATTGTATATATAAACCCCCGGAACCCCCGATTAGATTCCAGCCTGTAACACACTCGCAGGTATCTGTTATTCTATATATAAACACCCCGAACCCCTCGATTAGATTCCAGCCTGTAACTCACTCCCGGGTATCTGTTATTCTATATATAAACCCCACAAACCCCTCGATAAGATTCCAGCCTGTAACTCAATCCCGGGTATCTCTTATTATATATATAAACACCCCGAACCCCTCGATTAGATTCCAGCCTGTAACTCACTCCCGGGTATCTGTTATTCTATATATAAACCCCCCGAACCTCCCGATTAGAATCCAGCCTGTAACTCACTCCCGGGTATCTGTTATACTATATATACACCACCTGAACCCCTCGATTAGATTCCAGCCTGTAACTTACTCCCGGGTATCAGTTATTCGATATATAAACCCCCTGAACCTCTCGATTAGATTCCAGCCTGTAACTCACTCCCGGGTATCTGTTATTCTATATATAAACCCTCCAAACATTTCGATTAGATTCCAGCCTGTAACTCACTCCCGGGTATCTGTTATTGTATATATAAACCCCCGGAACCCCCGATTAGATTCCAGCCTGTAACACACTCGCAGGTATCTGTTATTCTATATATAAACCCCCCGAACCCCTCGATTAGATTCCAGCCTGTAACTCACTCCCGGGTATCTGTTATTGTATATATAAACCTCCCGAACCCCTCGATTAGGTTCCAGCCTGTAACTCACTCGCGGGTATCTGTTATTCTATATATAAACCCCCTGAACCATTCAATTCAATTCCAGCCTGTAACTCACTCCTAGGTATCTGTGATTGTATATCTAAACCCCCCGAACCCCTCGATTAGATCCCAGCCTGTAATTCACTCCCGTGTATCTGTTATTGCATATATTAACCCCCCGAACCCCTCGATTAGATTCCAGCCTGTAATTCACTCCCGTGTATCTGTTATTGTATATATAAACCCCCCAAACCCCTCGATTAGATTCCAGCCTGCAACTCACTCCTGGTTATGGTATCTGTTATTCTATATATAAACCCCCCGAACCCCTCAATTAGATTCCAGCCTGTAACTCACTCCAGGGTATCTGTTATTCTATATATAATCCCCCCGAACCCCTCGATTAGATTCCAGCCTGTAACTCACTCCCGGATATCTGTTATTCTTTTTATAAACCTCCCTAGAACCCCTCGATTAGATTCCAGCCTGTAACTGACTCCCGGGTATCTGTATTCTATATATAAACGCCCTGAACACCACAATTAGATTTCAGCCTGTAACTTACTCCCGGGTATCTGTAATCTATATATAAACCCCCCGAACCCTTCGATTTGATTCCAGCCTGTAACTCACTCCCGGGTATCTGTTATTCTAAATATAAACCCCCCGAACCCCACAATTAGATTCCAGCCTGTAACTCACTCCCGGGTATCTGTTATTCTATATATAAACTCCCCGAACTTCACAATTAGATTCCAGCCTGTAACTCACTTCCGGGTATCTGTTATTCTATATATAATCCCCACAAACCCCCCGATGAGATTCCAGCCTGCAACTCAATCCTGGGTATCTGTTATTATATATATAAACACCCCGAACCCCTCGATTAGATTCCAGCCTGTAACTCACTCCCGGGTATCTGTTATTATATATATAAACACCGCGAACCCCTCGATTAGATTCCAGCCTGTAACTCACTCCCGGACATCTGTTATTCTGCATATAAACCCCCCGAACCTCTCGATTAGATTCCAGCCTGTAACTCACTCCGGGTATCTGTTATTCGATATATAAACACTCCAAACCCCTCGATTAGATTCCAGCCTGTAACTCACTCCCGGGTATCTGTTATTCTATATATATAACCCCCCCGAACCCCTCGATTAGATTCCAGCCTGTAACTCAATCCCGGGTATCTGTTATTCTATATATAAACCCCACAAACCCCTCGATTAGATTCCAGCCTGTAACTCAATCCCGGGTATCTTTTATTATATATATAAACACCCTGAACCCCTCGATTAGATTCCAGCCTGTAACTCACTCCCGGGTATCTGTTATTCTATATATAAACCTCCCGAACCACTCGATTAGATTCCAGCCTGTAATTCACTCCCGGGTATCTGTTATTCTATATATACACCCCCTGAAGCCCTCGATTAGATTCCAGCCTGTAACTTACTCCCGGGTATCAGTTATTCGATATATAAACCCCCTGAACCTCTCGATTAGATTCCAGCCTGTAACTCATTCCCGGGTATCTGTTATTCTGTATATAAACCCTCGAAACATTTCGATCAGATTCCAGCCTATAACTCACTCCCGGGTATCTGTCATTGTATCTATAAACCCCCGGACTCCCCGATTAGATTCCAGCCTGTAACGCACTCGCATGTATCTGTTATTCTATATATAAACCCCCCGAACCCCTCGATTAGATTCCAGCCTGTAACTCACTCCCGGGTATCTGTTATTCTATATATAAACCCCCTGAACCCCTCGATTAGATTCCAGCCTGTAAATCACTCCCTGGGTATCTGTTATTCAATATATAAACCCCACGGACACCTCGATTCGATTCCAGCCTGTAACTCACTCCCGGGTATCTGTTATTCTATATATAAACCCCCCGAAAACCCCGATTAGATTCCAGCCTGTAACTCACTCCCGGGTATCTGTTATTCTATATATAAACCCCCCCGAACCCCTCGATTAGATTCCAGCCTGTAACTCACTCCTAGGTATCTGTTATTGTATATATAAACCCCCCGAACCCCTCAATTAGATTCCAGCCTGTAACTCACTCCCGGGTATCTGATATTCTATATATAAAGCTCCCGAACCCCACAATTAGATTCCAGCCTGTAACTCACTCCCGGGTATCTGTTATTCAATATATAGACCCCCTGAACCCCGCAATTAGATTCCAGCCTGAAACTTACTCCCGGGTATCTGTTAATCTATATATATACCCCCTGAACCCCTCGATTAGATTCCAGCCTGTAACTCACTCCCGGGTATCTGTTATTCTCTGTATAAACCCCCCGAATCCCACAATTAGATTCCAGCCTGAAACTCACTCCCGGGTATCTGTTATTCTATATATAAACCCCACAAACCCCTCGATTAGATTCCAGCCTGCAACTCAATCCTGGGTATCTGTTATTATATATAGAAACACCACGACCCCTTCGATTAGATTCCAGCCTGTAACTTACTCCCGGACATCTGTTATTCTACATATAAACCCCCCGAACCTCTCGATTAGATTCCAGCCTGTAACTCACTCCCGGGTATCTGTTATTCTATATATAAACCCCCCGAACCCCTCGATTAGATTCCAGCCTGTAACTCACTCCCGGGTATCTGTTATTCTACATATAACCCCCCCGAACCCCACAATTAGATTCGAGCCTGTAACTCACTCCCGGGTATCTGTTATTCTATATATAAACCGCCCGAACCCCTCGATTAGATTCCAGCCTGTAACTCACTCCCGGGTATCTGTTATTCGATATATAAACCCCCCGAGGCCATCGATTAGATTCCAGCCTGTAACTCACTCCCTAGTATCTGTTATTCTATATATAATCCTCCCGAACCCCACATTTAGATTCCAGCCTGTAACTTACTCCCGGGTATCTGTTATTCTATTTATAAACCCCTTGAACCCCTCGATTAGATTCCAGCCTGTAACTCATTCCCGGGTATCTGTTATTCTATATGTAAACCCCGCGAACCCCACAATTAGATTCCAGCCTGTAACTCGCTCCCGGGTATCCGTTATTCTATATATAAACCCCACAAACCCCTCGATAAGATTCCAGCCTGTAACTCAATCCCGGGTATCTCTTATTATATATAAAAACACCCCGAACCCCTCGATTAGATTCCAGCCTGTAACTCACTCCCGGGTATCTGTTATTCTATATATAAACCCCCCGAACCTCCCGATTAGATTCCAGCCTGTAACTCACTCCCGGGTATCTGTTATACTATATATACACCCCCTGAACCCCTCGATTAGATTCCAGCCTGTAACTTACTCACGGGTATCTGTTATTCAATACATAAACCCCCCGAACCCCTCGATTAGAATCCAGCCTGTAACTCACTCCCGGGTATCTGTTATTCTATATATAAACCCCCCGAACCCATCGATTAGATTCCAGCATGTACCTCACTCCCGTGTATCTGTTATTCTATATATAAACCTCCCGAACCCCACAATTAGTTTCCAGCCTGTAACTTACTCCCGGGTATCTGTATTCTATATATAAACCCCCCCGAAACCTCGATTAGATTCCAGCCTGTAACTCACTCCCGGGCATCTGTTATTCTATATATAAACACTGCCGAACCCCTCGATTAGATTCCAGCCAGTAACTCACTCCCGGGTATCTGTTATTCAATATATAATCCCCCCGGACACCTCGATTAGATCCAACCTGTAACTCACTCCCAGGTATCTGTTATTTTTTATATAAACCCCCTGAACCCCGCAATTAGATTCCAGCCTGTTACTGACTCCCGGGTATCTGTATTCTATATATAAACCCCCTGAACCCCTCAATTAGATTTCAGCCTGTAACTTACTCCCGGGTATCTGTATTCTATATATAAACCCCCCGAACCCTTCGATTAGATTCCAGCCTGTAACTCACTCCCGGGTATCTGTTATTCTAAATATAAACCGCCCGAACCCCACAATTAGATTCCAGCCTGTAACTCACTCCCGGGTATCTGTTATTCTATATATAAACTCACGGAACTTCACAATTAGATTCCAGCCTGTAACTCACTTCCGGATATCTGTTATTCTATATATAAACCCCACAAACCCCTCGATTAGATTCCAGCCTGCAACTCAATCCTGGGTATCTGTTATTATATATAGAAACACCGCGACCCCTTCGATTAGATTCCAGCCTGTAACTTACTCCCGGACATCTGTTATTCTACATATAAACCCCCCGAACCTCTCGATTAGATTCCAGCCTGTAACTCACTCCCGGGTATCTGTTATTCTATATATAAACCCCCCGCACCCCTCGATTAGATTCCAGCCTGTAACTCACTCCCGGGTATCTGTTATTCTACATATAACCCCCCCGAACCCCACAATTAGATTCGAGCCTGTAACTCACTCCCGGGTATCTGTTATTCTATATATAAACCGCCCGAACCCCTCGATTAGATTCCAGCCTGTAACTCACTCCCGGGTATCTGTTATTCGATATATAAACCCCCCGAGGCCATCGATTAGATTCCAGCCTGTAACTCACTCCCTAGTATCTGTTATTCTATATATAATCCTCCCGAACCCCACATTTAGATTCCAGCCTGTAACTTACTCCCGGGTATCTGTTATTCTATTTATAAACCCCTTGAACCCCTCGATTAGATTCCAGCCTGTAACTCATTCCCGGGTATCTGTTATTCTATATGTAAACCCCGCGAACCCCACAATTAGATTCCAGCCTGTAACTCGCTCCCGGGTATCCGTTATTCTATATATAAACCCCACAAACCCCTCGATAAGATTCCAGCCTG
The DNA here is from genome assembly GCF_044704955.1 of Pristiophorus japonicus. Taxonomy (NCBI): domain Eukaryota; kingdom Metazoa; phylum Chordata; class Chondrichthyes; family Pristiophoridae; genus Pristiophorus; species Pristiophorus japonicus. The sequence goes on along the minus strand of NC_092011.1, from coordinate 19,893,151 downwards.
TAACTCAATCCCGGGTATCTCTTATTATATATAAAAACACCCCGAACCCCTCGATTAGATTCCAGCCTGTAACTCACTCCCGGGTATCTGTTATTCTATATATAAACCCCCCGAACCTCCCGATTAGATTCCAGCCTGTAACTCACTCCCGGGTATCTGTTATACTATATATACACCCCCTGAACCCCTCGATTAGATTCCAGCCTGTAACTTACTCACGGGTATCTGTTATTCAATACATAAACCCCCCGAACCCCTCGATTAGAATCCAGCCTGTAACTCACTCCCGGGTATCTGTTATTCTATATATAAACCCCCCGAACCCATCGATTAGATTCCAGCATGTACCTCACTCCCGTGTATCTGTTATTCTATATATAAACCTCCCGAACCCCACAATTAGTTTCCAGCCTGTAACTTACTCCCGGGTATCTGTATTCTATATATAAACCCCCCCGAAACCTCGATTAGATTCCAGCCTGTAACTCACTCCCGGGCATCTGTTATTCTATATATAAACACTGCCGAACCCCTCGATTAGATTCCAGCCAGTAACTCACTCCCGGGTATCTGTTATTCAATATATAATCCCCCCGGACACCTCGATTAGATCCAACCTGTAACTCACTCCCAGGTATCTGTTATTTTTTATATAAACCCCCTGAACCCCGCAATTAGATTCCAGCCTGTTACTGACTCCCGGGTATCTGTATTCTATATATAAACCCCCTGAACCCCTCAATTAGATTTCAGCCTGTAACTTACTCCCGGGTATCTGTATTCTATATATAAACCCCCCGAACCCTTCGATTAGATTCCAGCCTGTAACTCACTCCCGGGTATCTGTTATTCTAAATATAAACCGCCCGAACCCCACAATTAGATTCCAGCCTGTAACTCACTCCCGGGTATCTGTTATTCTATATATAAACTCACGGAACTTCACAATTAGATTCCAGCCTGTAACTCACTTCCGGATATCTGTTATTCTATATATAAACCCCACAAACCCCTCGATTAGATTCCAGCCTGCAACTCAATCCTGGGTATCTGTTATTATATATAGAAACACCGCGACCCCTTCGATTAGATTCCAGCCTGTAACTTACTCCCGGACATCTGTTATTCTACATATAAACCCCCCGAACCTCTCGATTAGATTCCAGCCTGTAACTCACTCCCGGGTATCTGTTATTCTATATATAAACCCCCCGCACCCCTCGATTAGATTCCAGCCTGTAACTCACTCCCGGGTATCTGTTATTCTACATATAACCCCCCCGAACCCCACAATTAGATTCGAGCCTGTAACTCACTCCCGGGTATCTGTTATTCTATATATAAACCGCCCGAACCCCTCGATTAGATTCCAGCCTGTAACTCACTCCCGGGTATCTGTTATTCGATATATAAACCACCCGAGGCCATCGATTAGATTCCAGCCTGTAACTCACTCCCTAGTATCTGTTATTCTATATATAATCCTCCCGAACCCCACATTTAGATTCCAGCCTGTAACTTACTCCCGGGTATCTGTTATTCTATTTATAAACCCCTTGAACCCCTCGATTAGATTCCAGCCTGTAACTCACTCCCGGGTATCTGTTATTCTATATGTAAACCCCGCGAACCCCACAATTAGATTCCAGCCTGTAACTCACTCCCGGGTATCCGTTATTCTATATATAAACCCCACAAACCTCTCGATAAGATTCCAGCCTGTAACTCAATCCCGGGTATCTCTTATTATATATATAAACACCCCGAACCCCTCGATTAGATTCCAGCCTGTAACTCACTCCCGGGTATCTGTTATTCTATATATAAACCCCACAAACCCCTCGATAAGATTCCAGCCTGTAACTCAATCCCGGGTATCTCTTATTATATATATAAACACCCCGAACCCCTCGATTAGATTCCAGCCTGTAACTCACTCCCGGGTATCTGTTATTCTATATATAAACCCCCCGAACCTCCCGATTAGATTCCAGCCTGTAACTCACTCCCGGGTATCTGTTATACTATATATACACCCCCTGAACCCCTCGATTAGATTCCAGCCTGTAACGTACTCCCGGGTATCAGTTATTCGATATATAAACCCCCTGAACCTCTCGATTAGATTCCAGCCTGTAACTCACTCCCGGATATCTGTTATTCTATATATAAACCCTCCAAACATTTCGATTAGATTCCAGCCTGTAACTCACTCCCGGGTATCTGTTATTGTATATATAAATCCCCGGAACCCCCGATTAGATTCCAGCCTGTAACACACTCGCAGGTATCTGTTATTCTATATATAAACCCCCCGAACCCCTCGATTAGATTCCAGCCTGTAACTCACTCCCGGGTATCTGTTATTGTATATATAAACCTCCCGAACCCCTCGATTAGGTTCCAGCCTGTAACTCACTCGCGTGTATCTGTTATTCTATATATAAACCCCCTGAACCATTCAATTCGATTCCAGCCTGTAACTCACTCCTAGGTATCTGTGATTGTATATCTAAACCCCCCGAACCCCTCGATTAGATCCCAGCCTGTAATTCACTCCCGTGTATCTGTTATTGCATATATTAACCCCCCGAACCCCTCGATTAGATTCCAGCCTGTAATTCACTCCCGTGTATCTGTTATTGTATATATAAACCCCCCAAACCCCTCGATTAGATTCCAGCCTGCAACTCACTCCAGGGTATCTGTTATTCTATATATAATCCCCCCGAACCCCTCGATTAGATTCCAGCCTGTAACTCACTCCCGGATATCTGTTATTCTTTTTATAAACCTCCCTAGAACCCCTCGATTAGATTCCAGCCTGTAACTGACTCCCGGGTATCTGTATTCTATATATAAACGCCCTGAACACCACAATTAGATTTCAGCCTGTAACTTACTCCCGGGTATCTGTAATCTATATATAAACCCCCCGAACCCTTCGATTTGATTCCAGCCTGTAACTCACTCCCGGGTATCTGTTATTCTAAATATAAACCCCCCGAACCCCACAATTAGATTCCAGCCTGTAACTCACTCCCGGGTATCTGTTATTCTATATATAAACTCCCCGAACTTCACAATTAGATTCCAGCCTGTAACTCACTTCCGGGTATCTGTTATTCTATATATAAACCCCACAAACCCCTCGATTAGATTCCAGCCTGCAACTCAATCCTGGGTATCTGTTATTATATATAGAAACACCGCGACCCCTTCGATTAGATTCCAGCCTGTAACTTACTCCCGGACATCTGTTATTCTACATATAAACCCCCCGAACCTCTCGATTAGATTCCAGCCTGTAACTCACTCCCGGGTATCTGTTATTCTATATATAAACCCCCCGCACCCCTCGATTAGATTCCAGCCTGTAACTCACTCCCGGGTATCTGTTATTCTACATATAACCCCCCCGAACCCCACAATTAGATTCGAGCCTGTAACTCACTCCCGGGTATCTGTTATTCTATATATAAACCGCCCGAACCCCTCGATTAGATTCCAGCCTGTAACTCACTCCCGGGTATCTGTTATTCGATATATAAACCCCCCGAGGCCATCGATTAGATTCCAGCCTGTAACTCACTCCCTAGTATCTGTTATTCTATATATAATCCTCCCGAACCCCACATTTAGATTCCAGCCTGTAACTTACTCCCGGGTATCTGTTATTCTATTTATAAACCCCTTGAACCCCTCGATTAGATTCCAGCCTGTAACTCACTCCCGGGTATCTGTTATTCTATATGTAAACCCCGCGAACCCCACAATTAGATTCCAGCCTGTAACTCACTCCCGGGCATCCGTTATTCTATATATAAACCCCACAAACCTCTCGATAAGATTCCAGCCTGTAACTCAATCCCGGGTATCTCTTATTATATATATAAACACCCCGAACCCCTCGATTAGATTCCAGCCTGTAACTCACTCCCGGGTATCTGTTATTCTATATATAAACCCCACAAACCCCTCGATAAGATTCCAGCCTGTAACTCAATCCCGGGTATCTCTTATTATATATATAAACACCCCGAACCCCTCGATTAGATTCCAGCCTGTAACTCACTCCCGGGTATCTGTTATTCTATATATAAACCCCCCGAACCTCCCGATTAGATTCCAGCCTGTAACTCACTCCCGGGTATCTGTTATACTATATATACACCCCCTGAACCCCTCGATTAGATTCCAGCCTGTAACGTACTCCCGGGTATCAGTTATTCGATATATAAACCCCCTGAACCTCTCGATTAGATTCCAGCCTGTAACTCACTCCCGGATATCTGTTATTCTATATATAAACCCTCCAAACATTTCGATTAGATTCCAGCCTGTAACTCACTCCCGGGTATCTGTTATTGTATATATAAATCCCCGGAACCCCCGATTAGATTCCAGCCTGTAACACACTCGCAGGTATCTGTTATTCTATATATAAACCCCCCGAACCCCTCGATTAGATTCCAGCCTGTAACTCACTCCCGGGTATCTGTTATTGTATATATAAACCTCCCGAACCCCTCGATTAGGTTCCAGCCTGTAACTCACTCGCGTGTATCTGTTATTCTATATATAAACCCCCTGAACCATTCAATTCGATTCCAGCCTGTAACTCACTCCTAGGTATCTGTGATTGTATATCTAAACCCCCCGAACCCCTCGATTAGATCCCAGCCTGTAATTCACTCCCGTGTATCTGTTATTGCATATATTAACCCCCCGAACCCCTCGATTAGATTCCAGCCTGTAATTCACTCCCGTGTATCTGTTATTGTATATATAAACCCCCCAAACCCCTCGATTAGATTCCAGCCTGCAACTCACTCCAGGGTATCTGTTATTCTATATATAATCCCCCCGAACCCCTCGATTAGATTCCAGCCTGTAACTCACTCCCGGATATCTGTTATTCTTTTTATAAACCTCCCTAGAACCCCTCGATTAGATTCCAGCCTGTAACTGACTCCCGGGTATCTGTATTCTATATATAAACGCCCTGAACACCACAATTAGATTTCAGCCTGTAACTTACTCCCGGGTATCTGTAATCTATATATAAACCCCCCGAACCCTTCGATTTGATTCCAGCCTGTAACTCACTCCCGGGTATCTGTTATTCTAAATATAAACCCCCCGAACCCCACAATTAGATTCCAGCCTGTAACTCACTCCCGGGTATCTGTTATTCTATATATAAACTCCCCGAACTTCACAATTAGATTCCAGCCTGTAACTCACTTCCGGGTATCTGTTATTCTATATATAATCCCCACAAACCCCCCGATGAGATTCCAGCCTGCAACTCAATCCTGGGTATCTGTTATTATATATATAAACACCCCGAACCCCTCGATTAGATTCCAGCCTGTAACTCACTCCCGGGTATCTGTTATTATATATATAAACACCGCGAACCCCTCGATTAGATTCCAGCCTGTAACTCACTCCCGGACATCTGTTATTCTGCATATAAACCCCCCGAACCTCTCGATTAGATTCCAGCCTGTAACTCACTCCCGGGTATCTGTTATTGTATATATAAACCTCCCGAACCCCTCGATTAGGTTCCAGCCTGTAACTCACTCGCGGGTATCTGTTATTCTATATATAAACCCCCTGAACCATTCAATTCGATTCCAGCCTGTAACTCACTCCTAGGTATCTGTGATTGTATATCTAAACCCCCCGAACCCCTCGATTAGATCCCAGCCTGTAATTCACTCCCGTGTATCTGTTATTGCATATATTAACCCCCCGAACCCCTCGATTAGATTCCAGCCTGTAATTCACTCCCGTGTATCTGTTATTGTATATATAAACCCCCCAAACCCCTCGATTAGATTCCAGCCTGCAACTCACTCCTGGTTATGGTATCTGTTATTCTATATATAAACCCCCCGAACCCCTCAATTAGATTCCAGCCTGTAACTCACTCCAGGGTATCTGTTATTCTATATATAATCCCACCGAACCCCTCGATTAGATTCCAGCCTGTAACTCACTCCCGGATATCTGTTATTCTTTTTATAAACCTCCCTAGAACCCCTAGATTAGATTCCAGCCTGTAACTGACTCCCGGGTATCTGTATTCTATATATAAACGCCCTGAACACCACAATTAGATTTCAGCCTGTAACTTACTCCCGGGTATCTGTAATCTATATATAAACCCCCCGAACCCTTCGATTTGATTCCAGCCTGTAACTCACTCCCGGGTATCTGTTATTCTAAATATAAACCCCCCGAACCCCACAATTAGATTCCAGCCTGTAACTCACGCCCGGGTATCTGTTATTCTATATATAAACACCCCGAACCCCTCGATTAGATTCCAGCCTGCAACTCAATCCTGGGTATCTGTTATTATATATATAAACACCCCGAACCCCTCGATTAGATTCCAGCCTGTAACTCACTCCCGGGTATCTGTTATTATATATATAAACACCGCGAACCCCTCGATTAGATTCCAGCCTGTAACTCACTCGCGGACATCTGTTATTCTGCATATAAACCCCCCGAACCTCTCGATTAGATTCCAGCCTGTAACTCACTCCCGGGTATCTGTTATTCGATATATAAACACTCCAAACCCCTCGATTAGATTCCAGCCTGTAACTCACTCCCGGGTATCTGTTATTCTATATATATAACTCCAACCGAACCCCTCGATTAGATTCCAGCCTGTAACTCAATCCCGGGTATCTGTTATTCTATATATAAACCCCACAAACCCCTCGATTAGATTCCAGCCTGTAACTCAATCCCGGGTATCTTTTATTATATATATAAACACCCTGAACCCCTCGATTAGATTCCAGCCTGTAACTCACTCCCGGGTATCTGTTATTCTATATATAAACCTCCCGAACCACTCGATTAGATTCCAGCCTGTAATTCACTCCCGGGTATCTGTTATTCTATATATACACCCCCTGAACCCCTCGATTAGATTCCAGCCTGTAACTTACTCCCGGGTATCAGTTATTCGATATATAAACCCCCTGAACCTCTCGATTAGATTCCAGCCTGTAACTCACTCCCGGGTATCTGTTATTCTGTATATAAACCCTCGAAACATTTCGATCAGATTCCAGCCTGTAACTCACTCCCGGGTATCTGTCATTGTATCTATAAACCCCCGGACTCCCCGATTAGATTCCAGCCTGTAACGCACTCGCATGTATCTGTTATTCTATATATAAACCCCCCGAACCCCTCGATTAGATTCCAGCCCGTAACTCACTCCCGGGTATCTGTTATTCTATATATAAACCCCCTGAACCCCTCGATTAGATTCCAGCCTGTAAATCACTCCCTGGGTATCAGTTATTTGATATATAAATACCCGAACCCCTCGATTAGATTCCAGCCTGTAACTCACTCCCGGGTATCTGTTATTCAATATATAAACCCCCCGGACACCTCGATTCGATTCCAGCCTGTAACTCACTCCCGGGTATCTGTTATTCTATAAATAAACCCCCCGAAAACCCCGATTAGATTCCAGCCTGTAACTCACTCGCGGGTATCTGTTATTCTATATATAAACCCCCCCGAAACCCTCGATTAGATTCCAGCCTGTAACTCACTCCTAGGTATCTGTTATTGTATATATAAACCCCCCGAACCCCTCAATTAGATTCCAGCCTGTAACTCACTCCCGGGTATCTGTTATTCTATATATAAAGCTCCCGAACCCCACAATTAGATTTCAGCCTGTAACTCACTCCCGGGTATCTGTTATTCTATATATAGACCCCCTGAACCCCGCAATTAGATTCCAACCTGAAACTCACTCCCGGGTATCTGTTATTCTATATATAAACCCCTCGAACCCATCGATTAGATTCCAGCCTGTAACTCACTCCCGGATATCTGTTATTCTTTTTATAAACCTCCCTAGAACCCCTCGATTAGATTCCAGCCTGTAACTGACTCCCGGGTATCTGTATTCTATATATAAACGCCCTGAACACCACAATTAGATTTCAGCCTGTAACTTACTCCCGGGTATCTGTTATTCTATATATAAACCCTCCGAACCCTTCGATTTGATTCCAGCCTGTAACTCACTCCCGGGTATCTGTTATTCAAATATAAACCCCCCGAACCCCACAATTAGATTCCAGCCTGTAACTCACTCCCGGGTATCTGTTATTCTATATATAAACTCCCCGAACTTCACAATTAGATTCCAGCCTGTAACTCACTTCCGGGTATCTGTTATTCTATATATAAACCCCACAAATCCCCCGATGAGATTCCAGCCTGCAACTCAATCCTGGGTAGCTGTTATTATATATATAAACACCCCGAACCCCTCGATTAGATTCCAGCCTGTAACTCACTCCCGGGTATCTGTTATTATATATATAAACACCGCGAACCCCTCGATTAGATTCCAGCCTGTAACTCACTCCCGAACATCTGTTATTCTGCATATAAATCCCCCGAACCTCTCGATTAGATTCCAGCCTGTAACTCACTCCCGGGTATCTGTTATTCGATATATAAACACTCCAAACCCCTCGATTAGATTCCAGCCTGTAACTCACTCCCGGGTATCTGTTATTCTATATATATAACCCCCCGAACCCCTCGATTAGATTCCAGCCTGTAACTCAATCCCGGGTATCTGTTATTCTATATATAAACCCCACAAACCCCTCGATTAGATTCCAGCCTGTAACTCAATCCCGGGTATCTTTTATTATATATATAAACACCCTGAACCCCTCGATTAGATTCCAGCCTGTAACTCACTCCCGGGTATCTGTTATTCTATATATAAACCTCCCGAACCACTCGATTAGATTCCAGCCTGTAATTCACTCCCGGGTATCTGTTATTCTATATATACACCCCCTGAACCCCTCGATTAGATTCCAGCCTGTAACTTACTCCCGGGTATCAGTTATTCGATATATAAACCCCCTGAAACTCTCGATTAGATTCCAGCCTGTAACTCACTCCCGGGTATCTGTATTTCTGTATATAAACCCTCGAAACATTTCGATCAGATTCCAGCCTGTAACTCACTCCCGGGTATCTGTCATTGTATCTATAAACCCCCGGACTCCCCGATTAGATTCCAGCCTGTAACGCACTCGCATGTATCTGTTATTCTATATATAAACCCCCCGAACCCCTCGATTAGATTCCAGCCTGTAACTCACTCCCGGGTATCTGTTATTCTATATATAAACCCCCTGAACCCCTCGATTAGATTCCAGCCTGTAAATCACTCCCTGGGTATCAGTTATTCGATATATAAATACCCGAACCCCTCGATTAGATTCCAGCCTGTAACTCACTCCCGGGCATCTGTTATTCTATATATAAGCTCCCCCGAACCCCTCGATTAGATTCCAGCCTGTAACTCACTCCCGGGTATCTGTTATTCAATATATAAACCCCCTGGACACCTCGATTCGATTCCAGCCTGTAACTCACTCCCGGGTATCTGTTATTCTATATATAAACCCCCCGAAAACCCCGATTAGATTCCAGCCTGTAACTCACTCGCGGGTATCTGTTATTCTATATATAAACCCCCCCAAAACCCTCGATTAGATTCCAGCCTGTAACTCACTCCTAGGTATCTGTTATTGTATATATAAAACCCCCGAAACCCTCAATTAGATTCCAGCCTGTAACTCACTCCCGGGTATCTGTTATTCAATACATAAACCCCCCGAACCCCTCGATTAGAATCCAGCCTGTAACTCACTCCCGGGTATCTGTTATTCTATATATAAACCCCCCGAACCCATCGATTAGATTCCAGCCTGTAACTCACTCCCGTGTATCTGTTATTCTATATATAAACCTCCCGAACCCCACAATTAGTTTCTAGCCTGTAACTTACTCCCGGGTATCTGTATTCTATATATAAACCCCCCGAACCCTCGATTAGATTCCAGCCTGTAAATCACTCCCTGGGTATCAGTTATTCGATATATAAACCCCCGAACCCCTCGATTAGATTCCAGCCTGTAACTCACTCCCGGGCATCTGTTATTCTATATATAAACACTGCCGAACCCCTCGATTAGATTCCAGCCAGTAACTCACTCCCGGGTATCTGTTATTCAATATATAATCCCCCCGGACACCTCGATTAGATTCCAACCTGTAACTCACTCCCAGGTATCTGTTATTCTTTATATAAACCCCCTGAACCCCGCAATTAGATTCCAGCCTGTTACTGACTCCCGGGTATCTGTATTCTATATATAAATCCCCTGAACCCCACAATTAGATTTCAGCCTGTAACTTACTCCCGGGTATCTGTTATTCTATATATAAACCCCCCCGAACCCCACAATTAGATTCCAGCCTGTAACTCACTCCCGGGTATCTGTTATTCTATATATAAACTCACGGAACTTCACAATTAGATTCCAGCCTGTAACTCACTTCCGGGTATCTGTTATTCTATATATAAACCCCACAAACCCCTCGATTAGATTCCAGCCTGCAACTCAATCCTGGGTATCCGTTATTATATATAGAAACACCGCGACCCCTTCGATTAGATTCCAGCCTGTAACTTACTCACGGACATCTGTTATTCTACATATAAACCCCCCGAACCTCTCGATTAGATTCCAGCCTGTAACTCACTCCCGGGTATCTGTTATTCTATATATAAACCCCCCGAACCCCTCGATTAGATTCCAGCCTGTAACTCACTCCCGGGTATCTGTTATTCTACATATAACCCCCCCGAACCCCACAATTAGATTCGAGCCTGTAACTCACTCCCGGGTATCTGTTATTCTATATATAAACCGCCCGAACCCCTCGATTAGATTCCAGCCTGTAACTTACTCCCGGGTATCTGTTATTCGATATATAAACACCCCGAGGCCATCGATTAGATTCCAGCCTGTTACTCACTCCCTAGTATCTGTTATTCTATATATAATCCTCCCGAACCCCACATTTAGATTCCAGCCTGTAACTTACTCCCGGGTATCTGTTATTCTATTTATAAACCCCTTGAACCCCTCGATTAGATTCCAGCCTGTAACTCACTCCCGGGTATCTGTTATTCTATATGTAAACCCCGCGAACCCCACAATTAGATTCCAGCCTGTAACTCACTCCCGGGTATCTGTTATTCTATATATAAACCCCACAAACCCCTCGATAAGATTCCAGCCTGTAACTCAATCCCGGGTATCTCTTATTATATATATAAACACCCCGAACCCCTCGATTAGATTCCAGCCTGTAACTCACTCCCGGGTATCTGTTATTCTATATATAAACCCCCCGAACCTCTCGATTAGATTCCAGTCTGTAACTCACTCCCGGGTATCTGTTATACTATATATACACCCCCTGAACCCCTCGATTAGATTCCAGCCTGTAACTTACTCCCGGGTATCAGTTATTCGATATATAAACCCCCTGAACCTCTCGATTAGATTCCAGCCTGTAACTCACTCCCGGGTATCTGTTATTCTATATATAAACCCTCCAAACATTTCGATTAGATTCCAGCCTGTAACTCACTCCCGGGTATCTGTTATTGTATATATAAACCCCCGGAACCCCCGATTAGATTCCAGCCTGTAACACACTTGCAGGTATCTGTTATTCTATATATAAACTCCCCGAACCCCTCGATTAGATTCCAGCCTGTAACTCACTCCCGGGTATCTGTTATTGTATATATAACCCTCCCGAACCCCTCGATTAGGTTCCAGCCTGTAACTCACTCGCGGGTATCTGTTATTCTATATATAAACCCCCTGAACCACTCAATTCGATTCTGGCCTGTAACTCACTCCTAGATATCTGTGATTGTATATCTAAACCCCCCGAACCCCTCGATTAGATTCCAGCCTGTAATTCACTCCCGTGTATCTGTTATTGCATATATTAACCCCCCCGAACCCCTCGATTAGATTCCAGCCTGTAATTCACTCCCGTGTATCTGTTATTGTATATATAAACCCCCCAAAACCCTCGATTCGATTCCAGCCTGCAACTCACTCCTGGTTATGGTATCTGTTATTCTATATATAAACCCCCCGAACCCTTCAATTAGATTCCAGCCTGTAACTCACTCCAGGGTATCTGTTATTCTATATATAATCCCCCCGAACCCCTCGATTAGATTCCAGCCTGTAACTCACTCCCGGGTATCTGTTATTCTTTTTATAAACCCCCCTAGAACCCATCGATTAGATTCCAGCCTATAAATCACTCCCGAGTATCTGTAATTCTATATATAAACCTCCCGAAGCCCACAATTAGATTCCAGCCTGTACATTACTCCGGGGTATCTGTATTCTATATATAAATCCCCGAACCCCTCGATTAGATTCCAGCCTGTAACTCAATCCCGGGTATCTGTTATTCTATATATAAACACCCCGAACCCCTCGATTAGATTCCAGCCTGTAACTCACTCCCGGGTATCTGTTATCCTATATATAAACCCCCAAAACCCCTCAATTAGATTCCAGCCTGTAACTCACTCCCGGGTATCTGTTATCCTATATATAAACCCCTGAACCCCTCAATTAGATTCCAGCCTGTAACTCACTCCCGGGTATCTGTTATTCTACATATAAACCTCCGAACCTCTCGATTAGATTCTAGCCTGTAACTCACTCCCGGGTATCTGTTATTCTATATATTAACCCTCCAAACATTTCGATTGATTCCAGCCTGTAACTCACTCCCGGGTATCTGTTATTGTATATATAAACCCCCGGCCCCCCGATTAGATTCCAGCCTGTAACACACTCGCAGGTATCTGTTATTCTATATGTAAACTCCCTGAACCCCTCGATTAGATTCCAGCCTGTAACTCACTTCCGGGTATCTGTTATTGTATATATAAATCCCCCGAACCCCTCGATTAGGTTCCAGCCTGTAACTCACTCGCGGGTATCTGTTATTCTATATATAAACCCCCTGAACCACTCAATTTGATTCCGGCCTGTAACTCACTCCTAGGTATCTGTTATTGTATATCTAAACCCCCCGAACCCCTCGATTAGATTCCAGCCTGTAATTCACTCCCGTGTATCTGTTATTGTATATGTAAACCTCCCAAACCCCTCGATTCGATTCCAGCCTGTAACTCACTCCCGGTTATGGTATCTGTTATTCCATATATAAACCCCCCGAACCCCTCGATTAGATTCCAGCCTGTAACTCACTCCCGGGTATCTGTTATTCTTTTTATAAACCCCCCTAGAATCCATCGATTAGATTCCAGCCTGTAACTCACTCCCGAGTATCTGTAATTCTATATATAAACCTCCCGAAGCCCACAATTAGATTCCAGCCTGTACATTACTCCCGGGTATCTGTATTCTATATATAAATCCCCGAACCCCTCGATTAGATTCCAGCCTGTAACTCAATCCCGGGTATCTGTTATTCTATATATAATCCCCACAAACCCCTCGATTAGATTCCAGCCTGTAACTCAATCCCGGGTATCTGTTATTCTATATATAAACACCCCGAACCCCTCGATTAGATTCCAGCCTGTAACTCACTCCCGGATATCTGTTACCCTACATATAAACCCCCCGAACCTCTCGATTAGTTTCCAGCCTGTAACTCACTCCCGGGTATCTGTTATACTATATATAAACCCTCTGAACCCCACAATTAGATTCCAGCCTTAAACTTACTCCCGGGTATCTGTTATCCTATATATAAACCCCCTGAACCACTCAATTCGATTCCGGCCTGTAACTCACTCCTAGGTATCTGTGATTGTATATCTAAACCCCCCGAACCCCTCGATTAGATTCCAGCCTGTAATTCACTCCCGTGTATCTGTTATTGCATATATTAACCCCCCGAACCCCTCGATTAGATTCCAGCCTGTAATTCACTCCCGTGTATCTGTTATTGTATATATAAACCCCCCGAACCCCTCAATTAGATTCCAGCCTGTAACTCACCCCAGGGTATCTGTTATTCTATATATAAACCCCCCGAACCCCTCAATTAGATTCCAGCCTGTAACTCACTCCAGGGTATCTGTTATTCTATATATAATCCCCCCGAACCCGTCGATTAGATTCCAGCCTGTAACTCACTCCCGGGTATCTGTTATTCTTTTTATAAACCCCCCTAGAACCCATCGATTAGATTCCAGCCTGTAACTCACTCCCGGGTATCTGTTATTGTATATATAAACCCCCCGAACCCCTCGATTAGGTTCCAGCCTGTAACTTACTCGCGGGTATCTGTTATTCTATATATAAACCCCCAGAACCACTCAATTCGATTCCGGCCTGTAACTCACTCCTAGGTATCTGTTATTGTATATCTAAACCCCCCGAACCCCTCGATTAGATTCCAGCCTGTAACTCACTCCCGTGTATCTGTTATTGTATATATTAACCCCACGAACCCCTCGATTATATTCCAGCCTGTAACTCACTCCCGAGTATCTGTAATTCTATATATAAACCTCCCGAACCCCACAATTAGATTCTAGCCTGTAACTTACTCCCGGGTATCTGTTATTCTTTTTATAAATCCCCCTAGAATCCATCGATTAGATTCCAGCCTTAACTCACTCCCGAGTATCTGTAATTCTATATATAAACCACCGAACCCCACAATTAGATTCCAGCCTGTACATTACTCCCGGGTATCTGTATTCTATATATAAATCCCCGAACCCCTCGATTAGATTCCAGCCTGTAACTCAATCCCGGGTATCTGTTATTCTATATATAATCCCCACAAACCCCTCGATTAGATTCCAGCCTGTAACTCAATCCCGGGTATCTGTTATTCTATATATAAACACCCCGAACCCCTCGATTAGATTCCAGCCTGTAACTCACTCCCGGATATCTGTTTTTCTACATATAAACCCCCCGAACCTCTCGATTAGTTTCCAGCCTGTAACTCACTCCCAGGTATCTGTTATACTATATATAAACCCTCTGAACCCCACAATTAGATTCCAGCCTTAAACTTACTCCCGGGTATCTGTTATCCTATATATAAACCCCCTGAACCACTCAATTCGATTCCGGCCTGTAACTCACTCCTAGGTATCTGTGATTGTATATCTAAACCCCCCGAATTCCTCGATTAGATTCCAGCCTGTAATTCACTCCCGTGTATCTGTTATTGCATATATTAACCCCCCGAACCCCTCGATTAGATTCCAGCCTGTAATTCACTCCCGTGTATCTGTTATTGTATATATAAACCCCCCAAACCCCTCGATTCGATTCCAGCCTGCAACTCACTCCTGGTTATGTATCTGATATTCTATATATAAACCCCCCGAACCCCTCAATTAGATTCCAGCCTGTAACTCACTCCAGGGTATCTGTTATTCTATATATAATCCTCTCGAACCCCTCGATTAGATTCCAGCCTGTAACTCACTCCCGGGTATCTGTTATTCTTTTTATAAACCCCCCTAGAACCCATCGATTAGATTCCAGCCTATAACTCACTCCCGAGTATCTGTAATTCTATATATAAACCTCCCGAAGCCAACAATTAGATTCCAGCCTGTACATTACTCCCGGGTATCTGTATTCTATATATAAATCCCCGAACCCCTCGATTAGATTCCAGCCTGTAACTCAATCCCGGGTATCTGTTATTCTATATATAAACACCCCGAACCCCTCGATTAGATTCCAGCCTGTAACTCACTCCCGGGTATCTGTTATACTATATATAAACCCTCTGAACCCCACAATTAGATTCCAGCCTTAAACTTACTCCCGGGTATCTGTTATCCTATATATAAACCCCCTGAACCCCTCAATTAGATTCCAGCCTGTAACTCACTCCCGGGTATCTGTTATTCTACATATAAACCTCCGAACCTCTCGATTAGATTCCAGCCTGTAACTCAATCCCGGGTATCTGTTATACTATATATAAACCCTCTGAACCCCACAATTAGATTCCAGCCTTAAACTTACTCCCGGACATCTGTTATCCTATATATAAACCCCCTGAACCCCTCAATTAGATTCCAGCCTGTAACTCACTCCCGGGTATCTGTTATTCTATATATAAACAATCCAAACATTTCGATTAGATTCCAGCCTATAACTCACTCCCGGGTATCTGTTATTGTATATATAAACCCCCGGACCCCCCGATTAGATTCCAGCCTGTAACACACTCGCAGGTATCTGTTATTCTATATATAAACTCCCTGAACCCCTCGATTAGATTCCAGCCTGTAACTCACTCCCGGGTAACTGTTATTGTATATATAAACGCCCCGAACCCCTCGATTAGGTTCCAGCCTCGAACTCACTCGCGGGTATCTGTTATTCTATATATAAACCCCCTGAACCACTCAATTCGATTCCGGCCTGTAACTCACTCCTAGGTATCTGTGATTGTATATCTAAACCCCCCGAACCCCTCGATTAGATTCCAGCCTGTAACTCACTCCCGTATATCTGTTATTGTATATATTATCCCCCCGAACCCCTCGATTAGATTCCAGCCTGTAATTCACTCCCGTGTATCTGTTATTGTATATATAAACCCCCCAAACCCCTCGATTCGATTCCAGCCTGTAACTCACTCCCGGTTATGGTATCTGTTATTCTATATATAAACACCCTGAACCCCTCGATTAGATTCCAGCCTGTAACTCACTCCCGGGTATCTGTTATTCTTTTTATAAACCCCCCTAGAATCCATCGATTAGATTCCAGCCTGTAACTCACTCCCGAGTATCTGTAAATCTATAAATAAACCTCCCGAAGCCCACAATTAGATTCCAGCCTGTACATTACTCCCGGGTATCTGTATTCTATATATAAATCCCCGAACCCCTCGATTAGATTCCAGCCTGTAACTCAATCCCGGGTATCTGTTATTCTATATATAATCCCCCTAAACCCCTCAATTAGATTCCAGCCTGTAACTCACTCCCGGGTATCTGTTATCCTATATATAAACCCCCTGAACCCCTCAATTAGATTCCAGCCTGTAACTCACTCCCGGGTATCTGTTATTCTACATATAAACCTCCGAACCTCTCGATTAGATTCCAGCCTGTAACTCACTCCCGGGTATCTGTTATTCTATATATAAACCCTCCAAACAGTTCGATTAGATTCCAGCCTGTAACTCACTTCCGGGTATCTGTTATTGTATATATAAACCCCCCGAACCCCTCGATTAGGTTCCAGCCTGTAACTCACTCGCGGGTATCTGTTATTCTATATATAAACCCCCTGAACCACTCAATTCGATTCCGGCTTGTAACTCACTCCTAGGTATCTGTTATTGTATATCTAAACCCCCCGAACCCCTCGATTAGATTCCAGCCTGTAACTCACTCCCGTGTATCTGTCATTGTATATATTAACCCCCCAACCCCTCGATTAGATTCCAGCTTGTAATTCACTCCCGTGTATCTGTTATTGTATATGTAAACCCCCCAAACCCCTCGATTCGATTCCAGCCTGTAACTCACTCCCGGTTATGGTATCTGTTATTCCATATATAAACCCCCCGAACCCCTCGATTAGATTCCAGCCTGTAACTCACTCCCGGGTATCTGTTATTCTTTTTATAAACCCCCCTAGAATCCATCGATTAGATTCCAGCCTGTAACTCACTCCCGAGTATCTGTAATTCTATATATAAACCTCCCGAAGCCCACAATTAGATTCCAGCCTGTACATTACTCCCGGGTATCTGTATTCTATATATAAATCCCCGAACCCCTCGATTAGATTCCAGCCTGTAACTCAATCCCGGGTATCTGTTATTCTATATATAATCCCCACAAACCCCTCGATTAGATTCCAGCCTGTAACTCAATCCCGGGTATCTGTTATTCTATATATAAACACCCCGAACCCCTCGATTAGATTCCAGCCTGTAACTCACTCCCGGATATCTGTTATTCTACATATAAACCCCCCGAACCTCTCGATTAGTTTCCAGCCTGTAACTCACTCCCGGGTATCTGTTATGCTATATATAAACCCTCTGAACCCCACAATTAGATTCCAGCCTTAAACTTACTCCCGGGTATCTGTTATCCTATATATAACCCCCCTGAACCACTCAATTCGATTCCGGCCTGTAACTCACTCCTAGGTATCTGTGATTGTATATCTAAACCCCCCCGAACCCCTCGATTAGATTCCAGCCTGTAATTCACTCCCGTGTATCTGTTATTGCATATATTAACCCCCCGAACCCCTCGATTAGATTCCAGCCTGTAATTCACTCCCGTGTATCTGTTATTGTATATATAAACCCCCCTAACCCCTCAATTAGATTCCAGCCTGTAACTCACCCCAGGGTATCTGTTATTCTATATATAAACCCCCCGAACCCCTCAATTAGATTCCAGCCTGTAACTCACTCCAGGGTATCTGTTATTCTATATATAATCCCCCCGAACCCGTCGATTAGATTCCAGCCTGTAACTCACTCCCGGGTATCTGTTATTCTTTTTATAAACCCCCCTAGAACCCATCGATTAGATTCCAGCCTGTAACTCACTCCCGGGTATCTGTTATTGTATATATAAACCCCCCGAACCCCTCGATTAGGTTCCAGCCTGTAACTTACTCGCGGGTATCTATTATTCTATATATAAACCCCCAGAACCACTCAATTCGATTCCGGCCTGTAAATCACTCCTAGGTATCTGTAATTGTATATCTAAACCCCCCGAACCCCTCGATTAGATTCCAGCCTGTAACTCACTCCCGTGTATCTGTTATTGTATATATTAACCCCACGAACCCCTCGATTAGATTCCAGCCTGTAATTCACTCCCGTGTATCTGTTATTGTATATATAAACCCCCCAAACCCCTCGATTCGATTCCAGCCTGTAACTCACTCCCGGTTATGGTATCTGTTATTCTATATATAAACCCACCGAACCCCTCGATTAGATTCCAGCCTGTAACTCACTCCCGAGTATCTGTAATTCTATATATAAACCTCCCGAACCCCACAATTAGATTCCAGCCTGTAACTTACTCCCGGGTATCTGTTATTCTTTTTATAAATCCCCCTAGAATCCATCGATTAGATTCCAGCGTGTAACTCACTCCCGAGTATCTGTAATTCTATATATAAACCACCGAACCCCACAATTAGATTCCAGCCTGTACATTACTCCCGGGTATCTGTATTCTATATATAAATCCCCGAACCCCTCGATTAGATTCCAGCCTGTAACTCAATCCCGGGTATCTGTTATTCTATATATAATCCCCACAAACCCCTCGATTAGATTCCAGCCTGTAACTCACTCCCGGGTATCTGTTATTCTATATATAAACCCTCCAAACAGTTCGATTAGATTCCAGCCTGTAACTCACTTCCGGGTATCTGTTATTGTATATATAAACCCCCCGAACCCCTCGATTAGGTTCCAGCCTGTAACTCACTCGCGGGTATCTGTTATTCTATATATAAACCCCCTGAACCACTCAATTCGATTCCGGCTTGTAACTCACTCCTAGGTATCTGTTATTGTATATCTAAACCCCCCGAACCCCTCGATTAGATTCCAGCCTGTAACTCACTCCCGTGTATCTGTCATTGTATATATTAACCCCCCAACCCCTCGATTAGATTCCAGCTTGTAATTCACTCCCGTGTATCTGTTATTGTATATGTAAACCCCCCAAACCCCTCGATTCGATTCCAGCCTGTAACTCACTCCCGGTTATGGTATCTGTTATTCCATATATAAACCCCCCGAACCCCTCGATTAGATTCCAGCCTGTAACTCACTCCCGGGTATCTGTTATTCTTTTTATAAACCCCCCTAGAATCCATCGATTAGATTCCAGCCTGTAACTCACTCCCGAGTATCTGTAATTCTATATATAAACCTCCCGAAGCCCACAATTAGATTCCAGCCTGTACATTACTCCCGGGTATCTGTATTCTATATATAAATCCCCGAACCCCTCGATTAGATTCCAGCCTGTAACTCAATCCCGGGTATCTGTTATTCTATATATAATCCCCACAAACCCCTCGATTAGATTCCAGCCTGTAACTCAATCCCGGGTATCTGTTATTCTATATATAAACACCCCGAACCCCTCGATTAGATTCCAGCCTGTAACTCACTCCCGGATATCTGTTATTCTACATATAAACCCCCCGAACCTCTCGATTAGTTTCCAGCCTGTAACTCACTCCCGGGTATCTGTTA
The DNA here is from genome assembly GCF_044704955.1 of Pristiophorus japonicus. NCBI lineage: Eukaryota > Metazoa > Chordata > Chondrichthyes > Pristiophoridae > Pristiophorus > Pristiophorus japonicus. The sequence goes on along the minus strand of NC_092011.1, from coordinate 19,872,949 downwards.
TGCTATATATAAACCCTCTGAACCCCACAATTAGATTCCAGCCTTAAACTTACTCCCGGGTATCTGTTATCCTATATATAACCCCCCTGAACCACTCAATTCGATTCCGGCCTGTAACTCACTCCTAGGTATCTGTGATTGTATATCTAAACCCCCCGAACCCCTCGATTAGATTCCAGCCTGTAATTCACTCCCGTGTATCTGTTATTGCATATATTAACCCCCCGAACCCCTCGATTAGATTCCAGCCTGTAATTCACTCCCGTGTATCTGTTATTGTATATATAAACCCCCCGAACCCCTCAATTAGATTCCAGCCTGTAACTCACCCCAGGGTATCTGTTATTCTATATATAAACCCCCCGAACCCCTCAATTAGATTCCAGCCTGTAACTCACTCCAGGGTATCTGTTATTCTATATATAATCCCCCCGAACCCGTCGATTAGATTCCAGCCTGTAACTCACTCCCGGGTATCTGTTATTCTTTTTATAAACCCCCCTAGAACCCATCGATTAGATTCCAGCCTGTAACTCACTCCCGGGTATCTGTTATTGTATATATAAACCCCCCGAACCCCTCGATTAGGTTCCAGCCTGTAACTTACTCGCGGGTATCTATTATTCTATATATAAACCCCCAGAACCACTCAATTCGATTCCGGCCTGTAAATCACTCCTAGGTATCTGTAATTGTATATCTAAACCCCCCGAACCCCTCGATTAGATTCCAGCCTGTAACTCACTCCCGTGTATCTGTTATTGTATATATTAACCCCACGAACCCCTCGATTAGATTCCAGCCTGTAATTCACTCCCGTGTATCTGTTATTGTATATATAAACCCCCCAAACCCCTCGATTCGATTCCAGCCTGTAACTCACTCCCGGTTATGGTATCTGTTATTCTATATATAAACCCACCGAACCCCTCGATTAGATTCCAGCCTGTAACTCACTCCCGAGTATCTGTAATTCTATATATAAACCTCCCGAACCCCACAATTAGATTCCAGCCTGTAACTTACTCCCGGGTATCTGTTATTCTTTTTATAAATCCCCCTAGAATCCATCGATTAGATTCCAGCGTGTAACTCACTCCCGAGTATCTGTAATTCTATATATAAACCACCGAACCCCACAATTAGATTCCAGCCTGTACATTACTCCCGGGTATCTGTATTCTATATATAAATCCCCGAACCCCTCGATTAGATTCCAGCCTGTAACTCAATCCCGGGTATCTGTTATTCTATATATAATCCCCACAAACCCCTCGATTAGATTCCAGCCTGTAACTCAATCCCGGGTATCTGTTATTCTATATATAAACACCCCGAACCCCTCGATTAGATTCCAGCCTGTAACTCACTCCCGGATATCTGTTATTCTACATATAAACCCCCCGAACCTCTCGATTAGTTTCCAGCCTGTAACTCACTCCCAGGTATCTGTTATACTATATATAAACCCTCTGAACCCCTCGATTAGATTCCAGCCTGTAACCCAATCCCGGGTATCTGTTATTCTATATATAATCCCCACAAACCCCTCGATTAGATTCCAGCCTGTAACTCAATCCCGGGTATCTGTTATTCTATATATAAACACCCCGAACCCCTCGATTAGATTCCAGCCTGTAACTCACTCCCGGATATGTGTTATTCTACATATAAACCCCCCGAACCTCTCGATTAGTTTCCAGCCTGTAACTCACTCCCGGGTATCTGTTATTCTATATATAAACCCTCTGAACCCCTCGAATAGATTCCAGCCTGTAACTCACTCCCGGGTATCTGTTATTCTATATATAAACCTCCCGAACCCCTCAATTAGATTCCAGCCTGTAACTCACTCCCGGGTATGTGTTATTCTATGTATAAACCCCAGAACCCCACAATTAGATTCCAGCCTGTAACTTACTCCCGGGTATCTGTATTCTATATATAAATTCCCGAACCCCTCGATTAGAATCCAGCCTGTAATTCAATCCCGGGTATCCGTTATTCTATATATAAACCCCCCGAACCCCACAATTAGATTCCAGCCTGTAACTCACTCCCGGGTATCTGTTATTCTATATATAATCCCCACAAACCCCTCGATTAGATTCCAGCCTGTAACTCAATCCCGGGTATCTGCTATTCTATATATAAACACCCCGAACCCCTCGATTAGATTCCAACCTGTAACTCACTCCCGGATATCTGTTATTCTACATATAAACCCCCCGAACCTCTCGATTAGATTCCAGCCTGTAACTCACTCCCGTGTATCTGTTATAATATATATAAACCCTCTGAACCCCACAATTAGATTCCAGCCTTAAACTTACTCCCAGGTATCTGTTATCCTATATATACACCCCCTGAACCCCTCAATTAGATTCCAGCCTGTAACTCACTCCCGGGTATCTGTTATTCGATATATAAACCCCCCGGACACCTCGATTAGATTCCAGCCTGTAACTCACTCCCAGGTATCTGTTATTCTATATATCAACCTCCTGAAACCCGCAATTAGATTGCAGCCTGTAACTGACTCCCGGGTATCTGTATTCTATATATAAACCGCCTGAACGCAACAATTAGATTCCAGCCTGTAACTCAATCCCGGGTATCTGTTATTCAATACATAAACCCCCCGAACCCCTCGATTAGAATCCAGCCTGTAACTCACTCCCGGGTATCTGTTATTCTATATATAAACCCACCGAACCCATCGATTAGATTCCAGCCTGTAACTCAGTCCCGGGTATCTGTTATTCGATATATAAACCCCCTGAACCCCGCAATTAGATTCCAGCCTGTAACTGACTCCCGGGTATCTGTATTCTATATATAAACCCCCTGAACCCCACAATTAGATTTCAGCCTGTAACTTACTCCCAGGTATCTGTATTCTATATATAAACCCCCCGAACCCCTCGATTAGATTCCAGCCTGTAACTCACGCCAGGGTATCTGTTATTCTATATATAAACCCCCCGAACCCCACAATTTGATTCCAGCCTGTAACTCACTCCCGGGTATCTGTTATTCTCTATATAAACCCCCCGAACTTCACAATTAGATTCCAGCCTGTAACTCACTCCCGGATATCTGTTATTCTATATATAAACCCCACAAACCCTTCGATTAGATTCCAGCCTGTAACTCAATCCCGGGTATCTGTTATTACATATATATAAACACCCCGAACCCCTCGATTAGATTCCGGCCTGTAACTCACTCCCGGATATCTGTTATTCTATATATAAACCCCCCGCACCTCTCGATTAGATTCCAGCCTGTAACTCACTCCCGGGTATCTGTTATATTATATATAAACCCTCTGAACCCCACAATTAGATTCCAGCCTTAAACTTACTCCCGGGTATCTGTTATCCTATATATAAACCCCCTGAACCCCTCAATTAGATTCCAGCCTGTAACTCACTCCCAGGTATCTGTTATTCTATATATCAACCCCCTGAAACCCGCAATTAGATTCCAGCCTGTAACTGACTCCCGGGTATCTGTATTCTATATATAAACTCCCTGAACGCAACAATTAGATTCCAGCCTGTAACTCAATCCCGGGTATCTGTTATTCAATACATAAACCCCCCGAACCCCTCGAATAGAATCCAGCCTGTAACTCACTCCCGGGTATCTGTTATTCTATCTATACACCCCCTGAACCCCTCGATTAGATTCCAGCCTGTAACTTACTCCCGGACATCTGTTATCCTATATATAAACCCCCTGAACCTCTCGATTAGATTCCAGCCTGTAACTCAGTCCTCGGTATCTGTTATTCTATATGTAAATCCTCCAAACATTTCGATTCGATTCCAGCCTGTAACTCACTCCCGGGTATCTGTTATTGTATATATAAACCCCCGGACCCCCCGATTAGATTCCAGCCTGTAACACACTCGCAGGTATCTGTTATTTTATATGTAAACTCCCTGAACCCCCCGATTAGATTCCAGCCTGTAACTCACTTTTGGGTATCTGTTATTGTATATATAAACCCCCCGAACCCCTCGATTAGGTTCCAGCCTGTAACTCACTCGCGGGTATCTGTTATTCTATATATAAACCCCCTGAACCACTCAATTCGATTCCGGCCTGTAACTCACTCCTAAGTATCTGTTATTGTATATCTAAACCCCCCGAACCCCTCGATTAGATTCCAGCCTGTAACTCACTCCCGTGTATCTGTTATTGTATATATTAACCCCCCGAACCCCTCGATTAGATTCCAGCCTGTAATTCACTCCCGTGTATCTGTTATTGTATATTTAAACCCCCCAAACCCCTCGATTCGATTCCAGCCTGTAACTCACTCCCGGTTATGGTATCTGTTATTCTATATATAAACCCCCCGAACCCCTCGATTAGATTCCAGCCTGTAACTCACTCCCGGGTATCTGTTATTCTATTTATAAACCCCCCTAGAACCCATCGATTAGATTCCAGCCTGTAACTTACTCCCGGGTATCTGTATTCTATATATAAATCCCCGAACCCCTCGATTAGATTCCAGCCTGTAACTCAATCCCGGGTATCAGTTATTCTATATATAAACCCCCCGAACCGCACAATTAGATTCCAGCCTGTAACTCACCCCAGGGTATCTGTTATTCTAAATATAATCCCCACAAACCCCTCGATTAGATTCCAGCCTGTAACTCAATCCCGGGTATCTGTTATTCTATATATAAGCTCCCCGAACCCCTCGATTAGATTCCAGCCTGTAACTCACTCCCGGATATCTGTTATTCTGCATATAAACCCCCCGAAACTCTCGATTAGATTCCAGCCTGTAACTCACTCCCGGGTATCTGTTATATTATATATAATAACCCTCTGAACCCCACAATTAGATTCCAGCCTTAAACTTACTCCCGGGTATCTGTTATCCTATATATATACCCCCTGAACCCCTCAATTAGATTCCAGCCTGTAACTCACTCCCGGGTATCTGTTATTCTCTATATAATCCTCCGAACCTCTCGATTAGATTCCAGCCTGTAACTCACTCCCGGGTATCTGTTATTCGATATATAAACCCCCCGGACACCTCGATTAGATTCCAGCCTGTAACTCACTCCCAGGTATCTGTTATTCTATATATCAACCTCCTGAAACCCGCAATTAGATTGCAGCCTGTAACTGACTCCCGGGTATCTGTATTCTATATATAATCCCCCTGAACGCAACAATTAGATTCCAGCCTGTAACTCAATCCCGGGTATCTGTTATTCTATATATAAACCCACCGAACCCATCGATTACATTCCAGCCTGTAACTCACTCCCGGGTATCTGTTATTCGATATATAAACCCCCTGAACCCCGCAATTAGATTCCAGCCTGTAACTGACTCCCGGGTATCTGTATTCTATATATAAACCCCCTGAACCCCACAATTAGATTTCAGCCTGTAACTTACTCCCGGGTATCTGTATGCTATATATAAACCCCCCGAACCCCTCGATTAGATTCCAGCCTGTAACTCACGCCCGTGTATCTGTTATTCTATATATGAACCCCCCGAACCCCACAATTAGATTCCAGCCTGTAACTCACTCCCGGGTATCTGTTATTCTCTATATAAACCCCCCGAACTTCACAATTAGATTCCAGCCTGTAACTCACTCCCGGGTATCTGTTATTCTATATATAAACCCCACAAACCCTTCGATTAGATTCCAGCCTGTAACTCAATCCCGGGTATCTGTTATTATATATATAAACACCCCGAATCCCTCGATTAGATTCCAGCCTGTAACTCACTCCCGGATATCTGTTATTCTATATATAAACCCCCGAACCCCTCGATTAGATTCCAGCCTGTAACTCACTCCCGGGTATCTGTTATACTATATATAAACCCTCTGAAACCCACAATTAGATTCCTGCCTTAAACTTACTCCCGGGTATCTGTTATCCTATATATAAACCCCCTGAACCCCTCAATTAGATTGCAGCCTGTAACTCACTCCCGGGTATCTGTTATTCTACATATAAACCTCCGAACCTCTCGATTAGATTCCAGCCTGTAACTCACACCCGGGTATCTGTTATTCGATATATAAACCCCCCGGACACCTCGATTAGATTCCAGCCTGTAACTCACTCCCAGGTATCTGTTATTCTATATATCAACCCCCTGAAACCCGCAATTAGATTCCAGCCTGTAACTGACTCCCGGGTATCTGTATTCGATATATAAACCCCCTGAACGCAACAATTAGATTCCAGCCTGTAACTCAATCCCGGGTATCTGTTATTCAATACGTAAACCCCCCCGAACCCCTCGATTAGAATCCAGCCTGTAACTCACTCCCGGGTATCTGTTATTCTATATATACACCCCCTGAACCCCTCGATTAGATTCCAGCCTGTAACTTACTCCCGGGTATCAGTTATTCTATATATAAACCCCCGGACCCCCCGATTAGATTCCAGCCTGTCACACACTCGCAGGTATCTGTTATTCTATATGTAAACCCCCCGAATCCCTCGATTAGATTCCAACCTGTAACTCACTCCCGGGTATCTGTAATTGTATATATAAACCCCCCGAACCCCACGATTAGGTTCCAGCCTGTAACTCACTCGCGGGTATCTGTTATTCTATATATAAACCCCCTGAACCACTCAATTCGATTCCGGCCTGTAACTCACTCCTAGATATCTGTTATTGTATATCTAAACCCCCCGAACCTCTCGATTAGATTCCAGCTTGTAACTCACTCCCGTGTATCTGTTATTGTATATATTAACCCCCCGAAACCCCTCGATTAGATTCCAGTCTGTAATTCACTCCCGTGTATCTGTTATTGTATATATAAATCCCCCAAACCCCTCGATTCGATTCCAGCCTGTAACTCACTCCCGGTTATGGTATCTGTTATTCTTTATATAAACCCCCCGAACCCCTCAATTAGATTCCAGCCTGTAACTCACTCCAGGGTATCTGTTATTCTATATATAATCCCCCCGAACCCCTCGATTTGATTCCAGCCTGTAACTCACTCCCGGGTATCTCTTATTCTTTTTATAAACCCCCCTAGAACCCATCGATTAGATTCCAGCCTGTACCTCACTCCCGAGTATCTGTAATTCTATATATAAACCTCCCGAACCCCACAATTAGATTCCAGCCTGTACATTACTCCCTGGTATCTGTATTCTATATATAAATCCCCGAACCCCTCGAATAGATTCCAGCCTGTAACTCAATCCCAGATATCTGTTATTCTACATATAAACCCCCCGAACCCCTCGAATAGATTCCAGCCTGTAACTCACTCCCGGGTATCTGTTATTCTATATATAAACCTCCCGAACCCCTCAATAAGATTCCAGCCTGTAACTCACTCCCGGGTATGTGTTATTCTATATATAAACCCCCCGAACCCCACAATTAGATTCCAGCCTGTAACTCACTCCCGGGTTTCTGTATTCTCTATATAAATTCCCGAACCCCTCGATTAGATTCCAGCCTGTAACTCAATCCCGGGTATCCGTTATTCTATATATAAACCCACCGAACCCCACAATTAGATTCCAGCCTGTAACTCACTCCCGGGTATCTGTTATTCTGTATATAATCCCCACAAACCCCTCGATTAGATTCCAGCCTGTAACTCACTCCCGGATATCTGTTATTCTACATATAAACCCCCCGAACGTCTCGATTAGATTCCAGCCTGTAACTCACTCCCGGGTATCTGTTATACTATATATAAACCCTTTGAACCCCACAATTAGATTCCAGCCTGTAACTCACTCCCGGGTATCTGTTATTCTATATATAAACCTCCGAACCTCTCGATTAGATTCCAGCCTGTAACTCACTCCCGGGTATCTGTTATTCTATATATAAACCCTCTGAACCCCTCGAATAGATTTCAGCCTGTAACTCACTCCCGGGTATCTGTTATTCTATATATAAACCTCCCGAACCCCTCAATTAGATTCCAGCCTGTAACTCACTCCCGGGTATGTGTTATTCTATATATAAACCCCCCGAACCCCACAATTAGATTCCAGCCTGTAACTTACTCCCGGGTATTTGTATTCTATATATAAATTCCCGAACCCCTCGATTAGATTCCAGCCTGTAACTCAATCCCGGGTATCCGTTATTGTATATATAAACACCCCGAACCCCACAATTAGATTCCAGCCTGTAACTCACTCCCGGGTATCTGTTATTCTATATATAATCCCCACAAACCCCTCGATTAGATTCCAGCCTGTAACTCACTCCCGGATATCTGTTATTCTACATATAAACCCCCCGAACCTCTCGATTAGATTCCAGCCTGTAACTCACTCCCGGGTATCTGTTATGCTATATATAAACCCTCTGAACCCCACAATTAGATTCCAGCCTTAAACTTACTCCCGGGTATCTGTTATCCTATATATACACCCCTTGAACCCCTCAATTAGATTCCAGACTGTAACTCACTCCCGGGTATCTGTTATTCGATATATAAACCCCCGGACACCTCGATTAGATTCCAGCCTGTAACTCACTCCCAGGTATCTGTTATACTACATATCAACCTCCTGAAACCCGCAATTAGATTGCAGCCTGTAACTGACTCCCGGGTATCTGTATTCTATGTATAAACCCACTGAACGTATCAATTAGATTCCAGCCTGTAACTCAAACCCGGGTATCTGTTATTCAATACATAAACCCCCCGAACCCCTCGATTAGAATCCAGCCTGTAACTCACTCCCGGGTATCTGTTATTATATATATAAACCCACCGAACCCCGCAATTAGATTCCAGCCTGTAACTGACTCCCGGGTATCTGTATTCTATATATAAACCCCCTGAACCCCACAATTAGATTTCAGCCTGTAACTTACTCCCGGGTAGCTGTATTCTATATATAAACCCCCCGAACCCCTCGATTAGATTCCAGCCTGTAACTCACGCCCGGGTATCTGTTATTCTATATATAAACCTCCCGAACCCCACAATTAGATTCCAGCCTGTAACTCACTCCCGGGTATCTGTTAGTCTATATATAAACCCACCGAACTTCACAATTAGATTCCAGCCTGTAACTCACTCCCGGGTATCTGTTATTCTATATATAAACCCCACAAACCCTTCGATTAGATTCCAGCCTGTAACTCAATCCCGGGTATCTGTTATTATATATATAAACACCCAGAACCCCTCGATTAGATTCCAGCCTGTAACTCACTCCCGGATATCTGTTATTCTACATATAAACCCCCCGAACCCCTCGATTAGATTCCAGCCTGTAACTCACTCCCGGTTATGGTATCTGTTATTCTATATATAAACCCCCCAAAACCCTCGATTAGATTCTAGCCTGTAACTTACTCCCAGGTATCTGTTATTCTGTATATAACCCCCCCCCCCCCGAACCCCTCGATTAGATTCCAGCCTGTAACTCACTCCCGGGTATCTGTTATTCTATATATAAACCGCCCGAACCCCTCGATTAGATTCCAGCCTGTAACTCACTCCCGGGTATCAGTTATTCTCTCTTTAAATCCCCGAAACCATCGATTAGATTCCAGCCTGTAACTCACTCCCGGGTATCTGTTATTCTATATATAAACCCCCTGAACCCCGCGATTAGATTCCAGCCTGTAACTTACTCCTGAGTATCTGTTATTCTACATATAAACTCTCCAAACACTTCGATTAGATTCCAGCCTGTAACTCACTCCTCGGTATCTGTTATTGTATAAAAAAAACCCGCGAACCCCTCGATTAGATTCCAGCCTGTAACTCACTCCCGGGTATCTGTTATTCTATACATAAACATTCCGAACACGTCGATTAGATTCCAGCCTGTAAGTCACTCCCGGGTATCTGTTATTCTATATATAAACCCCCTGAACCCCGCAATTAGATTCCAGCCTGTAACTAACTCCCGGGTATCTGTTAATCTATATATAAACCCCCTGAACACCTCGAATAGATTCCAGCCTGTAACTCACTCCCGGGTATCTGTTATTCTATATATAAACCCCCCCGAACCCCACAATTAGATTCCAGCCTGTAACTTACTCCCGGGTATCTTTATTCTATATATAAATTCCCGAACCCCTCGATTAGATTCCAGCCTGTAACTCAATCCCGGGTATCCGTTATTCTATATATAAACCCCCCGAACCCCACAATTAGATTCCAGCCTGTAACTCACTACCGGGTATCTGTTATTCTGTATATAAGCCCCACAAACCCCTCGATTAGATTCCAGCCTGTAACTCACTCCCGGATATCTGTTATTCTACATATAAACCCCCCCGAACGTCTCGATTAGATTCCAGCCTGTAACTCACTCCCGGGTATCTGTTATACTATATATAAACCCTCTGAACCCCACAATTAGATTCCAGCCTTAAACTTACTCCCGGGTATCTGTTATCCTATATATACACCCCCTGAACCCCTCAATTAGATTCCAGCCTATAACTCACTCCTGGGTATCTGTTATTCTATATATAAACCTCCGAACCTCTCGATTAGATTCCAGCCTGTAACTCACTCCCGGGTATCTGTTATTCGATATATAAACCCCCCGGACACCTCGATTAGATTCCTGCCTGTAACTCACTCCCAGGTATCTGTTATTCTATATATCAACCTCCTGAAACCCGCAATTAGATTGCAGCCTGTAACTGACTCCCGGGTATCTGTATTCTATATATAAACCCCCTGAACGCATCAATTAGATTCCAGCCTGTAACTCAATCCCGGGTATCTGTTATTCAATACATAAACCCCCCGAACCCCTCGATTAGAATCCAGCCTGTAACTCACTCCCGGGTATCTGTTATTCTATATATAAACCCACCGAACCCATCGATTAGATTCCAGCCTGTAACTCACACCCCGGTATCTGTTATTCGATATATAAACCCCCTGAACCCCGCAATTAGATTCCAGCCTGTAACTGACTCCCGGGTATCTGTATTCTATATATAAACCCCCTGAACCCCACAATTAGATTTCAGCCTGTAACTTACTCCCGGGTATCTGTATTCTATATATAAACCCACCAAACCCCTCGATTAGATTCCAGCCTATAAGTCACGCCCGGGCATCTGTTATTCTATATATAAACCCCCCGAACCCCACAATTAGATTCCAGCCTGTAACTCACTCCCGGGTATCTGTTATTCTCTATATAAACACACCGAACTTCACAATTAAATTCCAGCCTGTAACTCACTCCCGGGTATCTGTTATTCTATATATAAACCCCACAAACCCTTCGATTAGATTCCAGCCTGTAACTCAATCCCGGGTATCTGTTATTATATATATAAACACCCAGAACCCCTCGATTAGATTCCAGCCTGTTACTCACTCCCGGATATCTGTTATTCTATATATAAACCCACCGAACCCCTCGATTAGATTCCAGCCTGTAACTCACTCCCGGTTATGGTATCTGTTATTCTATATATAAACCCCCCAAAACCCTCGATTAGATTCTAGCCTGTAACTCACTCCCAGGTATCTGTTATTCTGTATATAACCCTCCCCCCCGAACCCCTCGATTAGATTCCAGCCTGTAACTCACTCCCGGGTATCTGTTATTCTATATATAAACCGCCCGAACCCCTCGATTAGATTCCAGCCTGTAACTCACTCCCGGGTATCAGTTATTCTCTGTTTAAATCCCCGAAACCATCGATTAGATTCCAGCCTGTAACTCACTCCCGGGTATGTGTTATTCTATATATAAACCCCCTGAACCCCTCGATTAGATTCCAGCCTGTAACTTACTCCTGAGTATCTGTTATTCTACATATAAACTCTCCAAACACTTCGATTAGATTCCAGCCTGTAACTCACTCCCGGGTATCTGTTATTGGATATATAAGTCCCCGGACCCCCCGATTAGATTCCAGCCTGCAACACACTCGCAGGTATCTGTTATTCTATATATAAACCCCCCGAAAACCCCAATTAGATTCCAGCCTGTAACTCACTCGCGGGTATCTGTATTCTATATATAAACCCCCTGAATCCCTAGATTAGATTCCAGTCTGTAACTCACTCCTCGGTATCTGTTATTGTATAAAAAAAAACCGCGAACCCCTCGATTAGATTCCAGCCTGTAACTCACTCCCGGGTATCTGTTATTCTATACATAAACCTTCCGAACCCGTCGATTAGATTCCAGCCTGTAACTCACTCCCGGGTATCTGTTATTCTATATATAAACCCCCTGAACACCTCGAATAGATTCCAGCCTGTAACTCACTCCCGGGTATCTGTTATTCTATATATAAACCTCCCGAACCCCTCAATTAGATTCCAGCCAGTAACTCACTCCCGGCTATGTGTCATTCTATATATAAACCCCCCGAACCCCACAATTAGATTCCAGCCTGTAACTTACTCCCGGGTATCTTTATTCTATATATAAATTCCTGAACCCCTCGATTAGATTCCAGCCTGTAACTCAATCCCGGGTATCCGTTATTCTATATATAAACCCCCCGAACCCCACAATTAGATTCCAGCCTGTAACTCACTCCCGGGTTTCTGTTATTCTGTATATAATCCCCACAAACCCCTCGATTAGATTCCAGCCTGTAACTCACTCCCGGATATCTGTTATTCTACATATAAACCCCCCGAACGTCTCGATTAGATTCCAGCCTGTAACTCACTCCCGGGTATCTGTTATACTATATATAAACCCTCTGAACCCCACAATTAGATTCCAGCCTTAAACTTACTCCCGGGTATCTGTTATCCTATATATACACCCCCTGAACCCCTCAATTAGATTCCAGCCTATAACTCACTCCCGGGTATCTGTTATTCTATATATAAACCTCCGAACCTCTCGATTAGATTCCAGCCTGTAACTCACTCCCGGGTATCTGTTATTCGATATATAAACCGCCCGGACACCTCGATTAGATTCCAGCCTGTAACTCACTCCCAGGTATCTGTTATTCTATATATCAACCTCCTGAAACCCGCAATTAGATTCCAGCCTGTAACTCACTCCCAGGTATCTGTTATTCTATATATCAACCTCCTGAAACCCGAAATTAGATTGCAGCCTGTAACTGACTCCCGGGTATCTGTATTCTATGTATAAAACCCCTGAACGCATCAATTAGATTCCAGCCTGTAACTCAATCCCGGGTATCAGTTATTCAATACATAAACCCCCCGAACCCCTCGATTAGAATCCAGCCTGTAACTCACTCCCGGGTATCTGTTATTCTATATATAAACCCACCGAACCCATCGATTAGAATCCAGCCTGTAACTCACACCCGGGTATCTGTTATTCGATATATAAACCCCCTGAACCCCGCAATTAGATTCCAGCCTGTAACCTACTCCCGGCTATCTGTATTCTATATATAAACCCACCGAACCCCTCGATTAGATTCCAGCCTGTAACTCACGCCCGGGTATCTGTTATTCTATATATAAACCCCCCGAACCCCACAATTAGATTCCAGCCTGTAACTCACGCCCGGGTATCTGTTATTCTATATATAAACCCCACAAACCCTTCGATTAGATTCCAGCCTGTAACTCAATCCCGGGTATCTGTTATTATATATATAAACACCCAGAACCCCTCGATTAGATTCCAGCCTGTAACTCACTCCCGGACATCTGTTATTCTCCATATAAACCCCCCGAACCTTTCGATTAGTTTCCAGCCTGTAACTCACTCCCGGGTATCTGTTATTCGATATATAAACACTCCGAACCCCTCGATTAGATTCCAGCCTGTAACTCACTCCCGGGTATCTGTTATTCTATATATAACCCCACCGAATCCCACAATTAGATTCCAGCCTGTAACTCACTCCCGGGTATCTGTTATTCTATATATAAACCCCCTGAGCCCATCGATTCGATTCCAGCCTGTAACTCACTCCCTCGTATCTGTTATTCTGTATATAAACCTCCCGAACCCCATAATTAGATTCCAGCCTGTAACTTACTCCTGGGTATCTGTTATTCTATATATAAACCCCTTGAACCCCACAATTAGATTCCAGCCTATAACTCACTCCCAGGTATCTGTTATTCTATATATAAACCCCACAAACCCCTCGATTAGATTCCAGCATGTAACTCACTCCCGGGTATCTGTTATTATATATATTAACAATCTGAACCCCTCGATTAGATTCCAGCCTGTAACTCACTCCCGGGTATCTGTTATTCTCGATATAAGCACCCCGAACCTCTCGATTATATTCCAGCCTGTAACTCATTCCCGGGTATCTCTTATTCTATATATACACCCCCTGAACCCCTCGATTAGATTCCAGCCTGTAACTTACTCCTGAGTATCTGTTATTCTATATATAAACCCCCCGAATACCTCGATTAGGTTCCAGCCTGTAACTCACTCGCGGGTATCTGTTATTCTATATATAAACCCACTGAACCACTCAATTCGATTCCGGCCTGTAACTCACTCCAAGATATCTGTTATTGTATATATAAACCCCCCGAACCCCTCGATTAGATTCCAACCTGTAATTCACTCCCGTGTATCTGTTATTGTATATATAAACCCCCCGAACCCCTCGATTAGATTCCAGCCTGTAATTCACTCCCGTCTATCTGTTATTGTATATAAACCCCCCAAACCCCTCGATTCGATTCCAGCCTGTAACTCACTCCCGGTTATGGTATCTGTAATTCTACATATAAACCCCCCAAAACCCTCGATTAGATTCTAGCCTGTAACTCACTCCCAGGTATCTGTTATTCTATATATAAACTCCCCCCGAACCCTTCGATTAGATTCCAGCCTGTAACTCACTCCGGGGTATCTGTTATTCTATATATAAACCGCCCGAAACTCTCGATTAGATTCCAGCCTGTAACTCACTCCTGGGTATCTGTTATTCTCTATTTAAATCCCCGAAACCATCGATTAGATTCCAGCCTGTAACTCACTCCCGGGTATCTGTTATTCAATATATCAACCCCCTGAACCCCGCAATTAGATTCCAGCCTGTAACTCACTCCTGGGTATCTGTTATTCTATATATAAACCCCCTGAACCCATCGATTAGATTCCAGCCTGTAACTTACTCCTGAGTATCTGTTATTCTACATATAAACTCTCCAAACACTTCGATTAGATTCCAGCCTGTAACTCACTCCCGGGTATCTGTTATTGGATATATAAACCCCCGGACTCCCCGATTAGATTCCAGCCTGTAACACACTCGCGGGTATCTGTTATTCTATATATAAACCCCCCGAAAACCCCAATTAGATTCCAGCCTGTAACTCACTCGCGGGTATCTGTATTCTATATATAAACCCCCTGAATCCCTCGATTAGATTCCAGCCTGTAACTCACTCCTCGGTATCTGTTATTGTACAAAAAAAACCCGCGAACCCCTCGATTAGATTCCAGCCTGTAACTCACTCCCGGGTATCTGTTATTCTATACATAAACCCCCCGAACCCCTCGATTAGATTCCAGCCTGTAACTCACTCCCGGGTATCTGTTATTCTATATATAAACCCCCTGAACCCCGCAATTAGATTCCAGCCTGTAACTAACTCCCGAGTATCTGTTATTCTATATATAAATCTCCCGAACCTCACAATTAGATTCCAGCCTGAAACTTACTCCCGGGTATCTGTTAATCTATATATAAACCCCCTGAACCCCTCGATTAGCTTCCAGCCTGTAACTCACTCCCAGGTATCTGTTATTCTCTATATAAACCCCCCGAACCCCACAATTAGATTCCAGCCTGAAACACACTCCCGGGTATCTGTTATTCTATATATAAATCCCACAAACCCCTCGATTAGATTCCAGCCTGTAACTCACACCCGGGTATCTGTTCTCATATATATAAATCCCCCGAAAGCCTCGATTAGATTCCAGCCTGTAACTCACTCCCTGGGTATCAGTTATTCGATATATAAACCCCCGGACCCCTCGATTAGATTCCAGCCTGTAACTCACTCCCGGGCATCTGTTATTCTATATATAAACCCCCCCGAACCCCTCGATTAGATTCCAGCCTGTAACTCACTCCCGGGTATCTGTTATTCTATATTTAAACTCCCCGGACACCTCAATTAGATTCCAGCCTGTAACTCACTTCCAGGTATGTTATTCTACATATAAACCCCCTGAAACCCGCAATTAGATTCCAGCCTGTAACTGACTCCCGGGTATCTGTATTCTATATATAAAGCCCCTGAACCCCTCAATTAGATTCCAACCTGTAACTTACTCCCGGGTATCTGTATTCTATATTTCAACCTCCCGAACCCCTCGATTAGATTCCAGCCTGTAAATCACTCCACGGGCATCTGTTATTCTATATATAAACCCCCCCCCGAACCCCTCGATTAGATTCCAGCCTGTAACTCACTCCCGGGTATCTGTTATTCAATATATAAACCCCCCGGACACCTCGATTAGATTCCAGCCTGTAACTCACTCCCGGGTATCTGTTATTCTATATATAAACCGCCCGAAAACCCCGATTAGATTCCAGCCTGTAACTCACTCCCGGTTATCTGTTATTCTAGATATAAACCCCCCGAACCCCACAAATAGATTCCAGCCTGTATCTCATTCCCTGGGTATCAGTTATTCGATATATAAACTCCCGAACCCCTCGATTAGATTCCAGCCTGTAACTCAATCCCGAGTATCTGTTATTCTGTATATAAACCTCCCGTACCCCACAATTAGATTCCAGCCTGTAACTTACTCCCGGGTATCTGTATTCTATATATAAACCCCCCGAACCCCTCGATTAGATTCCAGCCTGTAAATCACTCCCTGGGTATCAGTTATTCGATATATAAACTCCCGAACCCCTCGATTAGATTCCAGCCTATAACTCACTCCCGGGCATCTGTTATTCTATATATAAACCCCCCCGAAGACCTCGATTAGATTCCAGACAGTAACTCACTCCCGGGTATCTGTTATTCAATATATAAACCCCCCGGAAACCTCGATTAGATTCCAGCCTGTAACTCACTCCCAGGTATCTGTTATTCTATATATAAACCCCCTGAACCCTGCAATTAGATTCCAGCCTGTAACTGACTCCCGGGTATCTGTATTCTATATATAAACCCCCTGAACCCCACAATTAGATTCCAGCCTGTAACTTTCTCCCGGGTATCTGTATTCTATATAAAAAAACCCCGAACCCTTCGATTAGATTCCAGCCTGTAACTCACTCCCGGGTATCTGTTATTCTATATATAAACCCCCCGAACCCCACAATAAGATTCCAGCCTGTAACTCACTCCCGGGTATCTGTTATTCTATATATAAACCCCCCGAATTTCACAATTAAATTCCAGCCTGTATCTCACTTCCGGGTATCTGTTATTCTATATATAAACCCCACAAACCCCTCGATTAGATTCCAGCCTGTAACTCAATCATGGGTATCTGTTATTATATATATAAACACCGCGAACCCCTCAATTAGATTCCAGCCTGTAACTCACTCCCGGGTATCTGTTATTCGATATATAAACACTCCAAACCCCTCGATTAGATTCCAGCGTGTAACTCACTCCCGGGTATCTGTTATTCTATATATAACCCCACCGAACCCCACAATTAGATTCGAGCCTGTAACTCACTCCCGGGTATCGGTTATTCCATATAAAAACCGCCCGAACCCCTCGATTAGATTCCAGCCTGTAACTCACTCCCGGGCATCTGTTATTCTATATATAAACCCCCCGAGCCCATCGATGAGAATCCAGCCTGTAACTCACTCCCGGGCATCTGTTATTCTATATATAAACCCCCCGAACCCCTCGATTAGATTCCAGCCTGTAACTCACTCCCTAGTATCTGTTATTCGATATATACACCTCCCAAACCCCACATTTAGATTCCAGCCTGTAACTTATTCCCGGGTATCTGTTATTTTATATATAAACCCCCCGAACCCCACAATTAGATTCCAGCCTGTAACTCACTCCCGGGTATCTGTTATTCGAAATATAAACCCCACAAACCCCTCGATTAGATTCCAGCCTGTAACTCAATCCCGGGTATCTGTTATTATATATATAAACACCCCGAACCCCTCGATTAGATTCCAGTCTTTAATTCACTCCCGGGTATCTGTTATTCTATATATAAACCCCCCGAACCTCTCGATTAGATTCCAGCCTGTAACTCACTCCCGGGTATCTGGTATTCTATATATACACCCCCTGAACCCCTCGATTAGATTTCAGCCTGTAACTTACTCCTGAGTATCTGTTATTCTATATATAAACCCCCCGAACTCCTCGATTAGATTCCAGCCTGTAACTCACTCCCGGGTATCTGTTATTCTATATATAAACCCCCCGAACCCCACAATTAGATTCCAGCCTGTAACTTACTCCCGGGTATCTTTATTCTATATATAAATTCCCGAACCCCTCGATTAGATTCCAGCCTGTAACTCAATCCCGGGTATCCGTTATTCTATATATAAACCCCCCGAACCCCACAATTAGATTCCAGCCTGTAACTCACTACCGGGTATCTGTTATTCTGTATATAAGCCCCACAAACCCCTCGATTAGATTCCAGCCTGTAACTAACTCCCGGATATCTGTTATTCTACATATAAACCCCCCGAACGTCTCGATTAGATTCCAGCCTGTAACTCACTCCCGGGTATCTGTTATACTATATATAAACCCTCTGAACCCCACAATTAGATTCCAGCCTTAAACTTACTCCCGGGTATCTGTTATCCTATATATACACCCCCTGAACCCCTCAATTAGATTCCAGCCTATAACTCACTCCTGGGTATCTGTTATTCTATATATAAACCTCCGAACCTCTCGATTAGATTCCAGCCTGTAACTCACTCCCGGGTATCTGTTATTCGATATATAAACCCCCCGGACACCTCGATTAGATTCCTGCCTGTAACTCACTCCCAGGTATCTGTTATTCTATATATCAACCTCCTGAAACCCGCAATTAGATTGCAGCCTGTAACTGACTCCCGGGTATCTGTATTCTATATATAAACCCCCTGAACGCATCAATTAGATTCCAGCCTGTAACTCAATCCCGGGTATCTGTTATTCAATACATAAACCCCCCGAACCCCTCGATTAGAATCCAGCCTGTAACTCACTCCCGGGTATCTGTTATTCTATATATAAACCCACCGAACCCATCGATTAGATTCCAGCCTGTAACTCACACCCCGGTATCTGTTATTCGATATATAAACCCCCTGAACCCCGCAATTAGATTCCAGCCTGTAACTGACTCCCGGGTATCTGTATTCTATATATAAACCCCCTGAACCCCACAATTAGATTTCAGCCTGTAACTTACTCCCGGGTATCTGTATTCTATATATAAACCCACCAAACCCCTCGATTAGATTCCAGCCTATAAGTCACGCCCGGGCATCTGTTATTCTATATATAAACCCCCCGAACCCCACAATTAGATTCCAGCCTGTAACTCACTCCCGGGTATCTGTTATTCTATATATAAACACACCGAACTTCACAATTAAATTCCAGCCTGTAACTCACTCCCGGGTATCTGTTATTCTATATATAAACCCCACAAACCCTTCGATTAGATTCCAGCCTGTAACTCAATCCCGGGTATCTGTTATTATATATATAAACACCCAGAACCCCTCGATTAGATTCCAGCCTGTTACTCACTCCCGGATATCTGTTATTCTATATATAAACCCACCGAACCCCTCGATTAGATTCCAGCCTGTAACTCACTCCCGGTTATGGTATCTGTTATTCTATATATAAACCCCCCAAAACCCTCGATTAGATTCTAGCCTGTAACTCACTCCCAGGTATCTGTTATTCTGTATATAACCCTCCCCCCCGAACCCCTCGATTAGATTCCAGCCTGTAACTCACTCCCGGGTATCTGTTATTCTATATATAAACCGCCCGAACCCCTCGATTAGATTCCAGCCTGTAACTCACTCCCGGGTATCAGTTATTCTCTGTTTAAATCCCCGAAACCATCGATTAGATTCCAGCCTGTAACTCACTCCCGGGTATGTGTTATTCTATATATAAACCCCCTGAACCCCTCGATTAGATTCCAGCCTGTAACTTACTCCTGAGTATCTGTTATTCTACATATAAACTCTCCAAACACTTCGATTAGATTCCAGCCTGTAACTCACTCCCGGGTATCTGTTATTGGATATATAAGTCCCCGGACCCCCCGATTAGATTCCAGCCTGCAACACACTCGCAGGTATCTGTTATTCTATATATAAACCCCCCGAAAACCCCAATTAGATTCCAGCCTGTAACTCACTCGCGGGTATCTGTATTCTATATATAAACCCCCTGAATCCCTAGATTAGATTCCAGTCTGTAACTCACTCCTCGGTATCTGTTATTGTATAAAAAAAAACCGCGAACCCCTCGATTAGATTCCAGCCTGTAACTCACTACCGGGTATCTGTTATTCTGTATATAAGCCCCACAAACCCCTCGATTAGATTCCAGCCTGTAACTAACTCCCGGATATCTGTTATTCTACATATAAACCCCCCGAACGTCTCGATTAGATTCCAGCCTGTAACTCACTCCCGGGTATCTGTTATACTATATATAAACCCTCTGAACCCCACAATTAGATTCCAGCCTTAAACTTACTCCCGGGTATCTGTTATCCTATATATACACCCCCTGAACCCCTCAATTAGATTCCAGCCTATAACTCACTCCTGGGTATCTGTTATTCTATATATAAACCTCCGAACCTCTCGATTAGATTCCAGCCTGTAACTCACTCCCGGGTATCTGTTATTCGATATATAAACCCCCCGGACACCTCGATTAGATTCCTGCCTGTAACTCACTCCCAGGTATCTGTTATTCTATATATCAACCTCCTGAAACCCGCAATTAGATTGCAGCCTGTAACTGACTCCCGGGTATCTGTATTCTATATATAAACCCCCTGAACGCATCAATTAGATTCCAGCCTGTAACTCAATCCCGGGTATCTGTTATTCAATACATAAACCCCCCGAACCCCTCGATTAGAATCCAGCCTGTAACTCACTCCCGGGTATCTGTTATTCTATATATAAACCCACCGAACCCATCGATTAGATTCCAGCCTGTAACTCACACCCCGGTATCTGTTATTCGATATATAAACCCCCTGAACCCCGCAATTAGATTCCAGCCTGTAACTGACTCCCGGGTATCTGTATTCTATATATAAACCCCCTGAACCCCACAATTAGATTTCAGCCTGTAACTTACTCCCGGGTATCTGTATTCTATATATAAACCCACCAAACCCCTCGATTAGATTCCAGCCTATAAGTCACGCCCGGGCATCTGTTATTCTATATATAAACCCCCCGAACCCCACAATTAGATTCCAGCCTGTAACTCACTCCCGGGTATCTGTTATTCTATATATAAACACACCGAACTTCACAATTAAATTCCAGCCTGTAACTCACTCCCGGGTATCTGTTATTCTATATATAAACCCCACAAACCCTTCGATTAGATTCCAGCCTGTAACTCAATCCCGGGTATCTGTTATTATATATATAAACACCCAGAACCCCTCGATTAGATTCCAGCCTGTTACTCACTCCCGGATATCTGTTATTCTATATATAAACCCACCGAACCCCTCGATTAGATTCCAGCCTGTAACTCACTCCCGGTTATGGTATCTGTTATTCTATATATAAACCCCCCAAAACCCTCGATTAGATTCTAGCCTGTAACTCACTCCCAGGTATCTGTTATTCTGTATATAACCCTCCCCCCCGAACCCCTCGATTAGATTCCAGCCTGTAACTCACTCCCGGGTATCTGTTATTCTATATATAAACCGCCCGAACCCCTCGATTAGATTCCAGCCTGTAACTCACTCCCGGGTATCAGTTATTCTCTGTTTAAATCCCCGAAACCATCGATTAGATTCCAGCCTGTAACTCACTCCCGGGTATGTGTTATTCTATATATAAACCCCCTGAACCCCTCGATTAGATTCCAGCCTGTAACTTACTCCTGAGTATCTGTTATTCTACATATAAACTCTCCAAACACTTCGATTAGATTCCAGCCTGTAACTCACTCCCGGGTATCTGTTATTGGATATATAAGTCCCCGGACCCCCCGATTAGATTCCAGCCTGCAACACACTCGCAGGTATCTGTTATTCTATATATAAACCCCCCGAAAACCCCAATTAGATTCCAGCCTGTAACTCACTCGCGGGTATCTGTATTCTATATATAAACCCCCTGAATCCCTAGATTAGATTCCAGTCTGTAACTCACTCCTCGGTATCTGTTATTGTATAAAAAAAAACCGCGAACCCCTCGATTAGATTCCAGCCTGTAACTCACTCCCGGGTATCTGTTATTCTATACATAAACCTTCCGAACCCGTCGATTAGATTCCAGCCTGTAACTCACTCCCGGGTATCTGTTATTCTATATATAAACCCCCTGAACACCTCGAATAGATTCCAGCCTGTAACTCACTCCCGGGTATCTGTTATTCTATATATAAACCTCCCGAACCCCTCAATTAGATTCCAGCCAGTAACTCACTCCCGGCTATGTGTCATTCTATATATAAACCCCCCGAACCCCACAATTAGATTCCAGCCTGTAACTTACTCCCGGGTATCTTTATTCTATATATAAATTCCTGAACCCCTCGATTAGATTCCAGCCTGTAACTCAATCCCGGGTATCCGTTATTCTATATATAAACCCCCCGAACCCCACAATTAGATTCCAGCCTGTAACTCACTCCCGGGTTTCTGTTATTCTGTATATAATCCCCACAAACCCCTCGATTAGATTCCAGCCTGTAACTCACTCCCGGATATCTGTTATTCTACATATAAACCCCCCGAACGTCTCGATTAGATTCCAGCCTGTAACTCACTCCCGGGTATCTGTTATACTATATATAAACCCTCTGAACCCCACAATTAGATTCCAGCCTTAAACTTACTCCCGGGTATCTGTTATCCTATATATACACCCCCTGAACCCCTCAATTAGATTCCAGCCTATAACTCACTCCCGGGTATCTGTTATTCTATATATAAACCTCCGAACCTCTCGATTAGATTCCAGCCTGTAACTCACTCCCGGGTATCTGTTATTCGATATATAAACCGCCCGGACACCTCGATTAGATTCCAGCCTGTAACTCACTCCCAGGTATCTGTTATTCTATATATCAACCTCCTGAAACCCGCAATTAGATTCCAGCCTGTAACTCACTCCCAGGTATCTGTTATTCTATATATCAACCTCCTGAAACCCGCAATTAGATTGCAGCCTGTAACTGACTCCCGGGTATCTGTATTCTATGTATAAAACCCCTGAACGCATCAATTAGATTCCAGCCTGTAACTCAATCCCGGGTATCAGTTATTCAATACATAAACCCCCCGAACCCCTCGATTAGAATCCAGCCTGTAACTCACTCCCGGGTATCTGTTATTCTATATATAAACCCACCGAACCCATCGATTAGAATCCAGCCTGTAACTCACACCCGGGTATCTGTTATTCGATATATAAACCCCCTGAACCCCGCAATTAGATTCCAGCCTGTAACCTACTCCCGGCTATCTGTATTCTATATATAAACCCACCGAACCCCTCGATTAGATTCCAGCCTGTAACTCACGCCCGGGTATCTGTTATTCTATATATAAACCCCCCGAACCCCACAATTAGATTCCAGCCTGTAACTCACGCCCGGGTATCTGTTATTCTATATATAAACCCCACAAACCCTTCGATTAGATTCCAGCCTGTAACTCAATCCCGGGTATCTGTTATTATATATATAAACACCCAGAACCCCTCGATTAGATTCCAGCCTGTAACTCACTCCCGGACATCTGTTATTCTCCATATAAACCCCCCGAACCTTTCGATTAGTTTCCAGCCTGTAACTCACTCCCGGGTATCTGTTATTCGATATATAAACACTCCGAACCCCTCGATTAGATTCCAGCCTGTAACTCACTCCCGGGTATCTGTTATTCTATATATAACCCCACCGAACCCCACAATTAGATTCCAGCCTGTAACTCACTCCCGGGTATCTGTTATTCTATATATAAACCCCCTGAGCCCATCGATTCGATTCCAGCCTGTAACTCACTCCCTCGTATCTGTTATTCTGTATATAAACCTCCCGAACCCCACAATTAGATTCCAGCCTGTAACTTACTCCTGGGTATCTGTTATTCTATATATAAACCCCTTGAACCCCACAATTAGATTCCAGCCTATAACTCACTCCCAGGTATCTGTTATTCTATATATAAACCCCACAAACCCCTCGATTAGATTCCAGCATGTAACTCACTCCCGGGTATCTGTTATTATATATATTAACAATCTGAACCCCTCGATTAGATTCCAGCCTGTAACTCACTCCCGGGTATCTGTTATTCTCGATATAAGCACCCCGAACCTCTCGATTAGATTCCAGCCTGTAACTCATTCCCGGGTATCTCTTATTCTATATATACACCCCCTGAACCCCTCGATTAGATTCCAGCCTGTAACTTACTCCTGAGTATCTGTTATTCTATATATAAACCCCCCGAACACCTCGATTAGGTTCCAGCCTGTAACTCACTCGCGGGTATCTGTTATTCTATATATAAACCCACTGAACCACTCAATTCGATTCCGGCCTGTAACTCACTCCAAGATATCTGTTATTGTATATATAAACCCCCCGAACCCCTCGATTAGATTCCAACCTGTAATTCACTCCCGTGTATCTGTTATTGTATATATAAACCCCCCGAACCCCTCGATTAGATTCCAGCCTGTAATTCACTCCCGTCTATCTGTTATTGTATATAAACCCCCCAAACCCCTCGATTCGATTCCAGCCTGTAACTCACTCCTGGTTATGGTATCTGTTATTCTACATATAAACCCCCCAAAACCCTCGATTAGATTCTAGCCTGTAACTCACTCCCAGGTATCTGTTATTCTATATATAAACTCCCCCCGAACCCTTCGATTAGATTCCAGCCTGTAACTCACTCCGGGGTATCTGTTATTCTATATATAAACCGCCCGAAACTCTCGATTAGATTCCAGCCTGTAACTCACTCCTGGGTATCAGTTATTCTCTATTTAAATCCCCGAAACCATCGATTAGATTCCAGCCTGTAACTCACTCCCGGGTATCTGTTATTCAATATATCAACCCCCTGAACCCCGCAATTAGATTCCAGCCTGTAACTCACTCCTGGGTATCTGTTATTCTATATATAAACCCCCTGAACCCATCGATTAGATTCCAGCCTGTAACTTACTCCTGAGTATCTGTTATTCTACATATAAACTCTCCAAACACTTCGATTAGATTCCAGCCTGTAACTCACTCCCGGGTATCTGTTATTGGATATATAAACCCCCGGACTCCCCGATTAGATTCCAGCCTGTAACACACTCGCGGGTATCTGTTATTCTATATATAAACCCCCCGAAAACCCCAATTAGATTCCAGCCTGTAACTCACTCGCGGGTATCTGTATTCTATATATAAACCCCCTGAATCCCTCGATTAGATTCCAGCCTGTAACTCACTCCTCGGTATCTGTTATTGTACAAAAAAAACCCGCGAACCCCTCGATTAGATTCCAGCCTGTAACTCACTCCCGGGTATCTGTTATTCTATACATAAACCCCCCGAACCCCTCGATTAGATTCCAGCCTGTAACTCACTCCCGGGTATCTGTTATTCTATATATAAACCCCCTGAACCCCGCAATTAGATTCCAGCCTGTAACTAACTCCCGAGTATCTGTTATTCTATATATAAATCTCCCGAACCTCACAATTAGATTCCAGCCTGAAACTTACTCCCGGGTATCTGTTAATCTATATATAAACCCCCTGAACCCCTCGATTAGCTTCCAGCCTGTAACTCACTCCCAGGTATCTGTTATTCTCTATATAAACCCCCCGAACCCCACAATTAGATTCCAGCCTGAAACACACTCCCGGGTATCTGTTATTCTATATATAAATCCCACAAACCCCTCGATTAGATTCCAGCCTGTAACTCACACCCGGGTATCTGTTCTCATATATATAAATCCCCCGAAAGCCTCGATTAGATTCCAGCCTGTAACTCACTCCCTGGGTATCAGTTATTCGATATAGAAACCCCCGGACCCCTCGATTAGATTCCAGCCTGTAACTCACTCCCGGGCATCTGTTATTCTATATATAAACCCCCCCGAACCCCTCGATTAGATTCCAGCCTGTAACTCACTCCCGGGTATCTGTTATTCTATATTTAAACTCCCCGGACACCTCAATTAGATTCCAGCCTGTAACTCACTTCCAGGTATGTTATTCTACATATAAACCCCCTGAAACCCGCAATTAGATTCCAGCCTGTAACTGACTCCCGGGTATCTGTATTCTATATATAAAGCCCCTGAACCCCTCAATTAGATTCCAACCTGTAACTTACTCCCGGGTATCTGTATTCTATATTTCAACCTCCCGAACCCCTCGATTAGATTCCAGCCTGTAAATCACTCCACGGGCATCTGTTATTCTATATATAAACCCCCCCCCCCGAACCCCTCGATTAGATTCCAGCCTGTAACTCACTCCCGGGTATCTGTTATTCAATATATAAACCCCCCGGACACCTCGATTAGATTCCAGCCTGTAACTCACTCCCGGGTATCTGTTATTCTATATATAAACCCCCTGAACCCCGCAATTAGATTCCAGCCTGTAACTAACTCCCGAGTATCTGTTATTCTATATATAAATCTCCCGAAGCTCACAATTAGATTCCAGCCTGAAACTTACTCCCGGGTATCTGTTAATCTATATATAAACCCCCTGAACCCCTCGATTAGCTTCCAGCCTGTAACTCACTCCCAGGTATCTGTTATTCTCTATATAAACCCCCCGAACCCCACAATTAGATTCCAGCCTGAAACACACTCCCGGGTATCTGTTATTCTATATATAAATCCCACAAACCCCTCGATTAGATTCCAGCCTGTAACTCACACCCGGGTATCTGTTCTCATATATATAAATCCCCCGAAAGCCTCGATTAGATTCCAGCCTGTAACTCACTCCCTGGGTATCAGTTATTCGATATAGAAACCCCCGGACCCCTCGATTAGATTCCAGCCTGTAACTCACTCCCGGGCATCTGTTATTCTATATATAAACCCCCCCGAACCCCTCGATTAGATTCCAGCCTGTAACTCACTCCCGGGTATCTGTTATTCTATATTTAAACTCCCCGGACACCTCAATTAGATTCCAGCCTGTAACTCACTTCCAGGTATGTTATTCTACATATAAACCCCCTGAAACCCGCAATTAGATTCCAGCCTGTAACTGACTCCCGGGTATCTGTATTCTATATATAAAGCCCCTGAACCTCTCAATTAGATTCCAACCTGTAACTTACTCCCGGGTATCTGTATTCTATATTTCAACCTCCCGAACCCCTCGATTAGATTCCAGCCTGTAAATCACTCCACGGGCATCTGTTATTCTATATATAAACCCCCCCCCCCGAACCCCTCGATTAGATTCCAGCCTGTAACTCACTCCCGGGTATCTGTTATTCAATATATAAACCCCCCGGACACCTCGATTAGATTCCAGCCTGTAACTCACTCCCGGGTATCTGTTATTCTATATATAAACCGCCCGAAAACCCCGATTAGATTCCAGCCTGTAACTCACTCCCGGTTATCTGTTATTCTAGATATAAACCCCCCGAACCCCACAATTAGATTCCAGCCTGTATCTCACTCCCTGGGTATCAGTTATTCGATATATAAACTCCCGAACCCCTCGATTAGATTCCAGCCTGTAACTCAATCCCGAGTATCTGTTATTCTGTATATAAACCTCCCGTACCCCACAATTAGATTCCAGCCTGTAACTTACTCCCGGGTATCTGTATTCTATATATAAACCCCCCGAACCCCTCGATTAGATTCCAGCCTGTAAATCACTCCCTGGGTATCAGTTATTCGATATATAAACTCCCGAACCCCTCGATTAGATTCCAGCCTATAACTCACTCCCGGGCATCTGTTATTCTATATATAAACCCCCCCGAAGACCTCGATTAGATTCCAGACAGTAACTCACTCCCGGGTATCTGTTATTCAATATATAAACCCCCCGGAAACCTCGATTAGATTCCAGCCTGTAACTCACTCCCAGGTATCTGTTATTCTATATATAAACCCCCTGAACCCTGCAATTAGATTCCAGCCTGTAACTGACTCCCGGGTATCTGTATTCTATATATAAACCCCCTGAACCCCACAATTAGATTCCAGCCTGTAACTTTCTCCCGGGTATCTGTATTCTATATAAAAAAACCCCGAACCCTTCGATTAGATTCCAGCCTGTAACTCACTCCCGGGTATCTGTTATTCTATATATAAACCCCCCGAACCCCACAATAAGATTCCAGCCTGTAACTCACTCCCGGGTATCTGTTATTCTATATATAAACCCCCCGAATTTCACAATTAAATTCCAGCCTGTATCTCACTTCCGGGTATCTGTTATTCTATATATAAACCCCACAAACCCCTCGATTAGATTCCAGCCTGTAACTCAATCATGGGTATCTGTTATTATATATATAAACACCGCGAACCCCTCAATTAGATTCCAGCCTGTAACTCACTCCCGGGTATCTGTTATTCGATATATAAACACTCCAAACCCCTCGATTAGATTCCAGCGTGTAACTCACTCCCGGGTATCTGTTATTCTATATATAACCCCACCGAACCCCACAATTAGATTCGAGCCTGTAACTCACTCCCGGGTATCGGTTATTCCATATAAAACCCGCCCGAACCCCTCGATTAGATTCCAGCCTGTAACTCACTCCCGGGCATCTGTTATTCTATATATAAACCCCCCGAACCCATCGATGAGATTCCAGCCTGTAACTCACTCCCGGGCATCTGTTATTCTATATATAAACCCCCCGAACCCCTCGAT
The DNA here is from genome assembly GCF_044704955.1 of Pristiophorus japonicus. Classification (NCBI taxonomy): domain Eukaryota; kingdom Metazoa; phylum Chordata; class Chondrichthyes; family Pristiophoridae; genus Pristiophorus; species Pristiophorus japonicus. Next base: position 19,843,861 of record NC_092011.1, on the reverse strand, counting down.
TAGATTCCAGCCTGTAACTCACTCCCTAGTATCTGTTATTCGATATATAAACCTCCCAAACCCCACATTTAGATTCCAGCCTGTAACTTATTCCCGGGTATCTGTTATTTTATATATAAACCCCCCGAACCCCACAATTAGATTCCAGCCTGTAACTCACTCCCGGGTATCTGTTATTCGAAATATAAACCCCACAAACCCCTCGATTAGATTCCAGCCTGTAACTCAATCCCGGGTATCTGTTATATATATAAACACCCCGAACCCCTCGATTAGATTCCAGTCTTTAACTCACTCCCGGGTATCTGTTATTCTATATATAAACCCCCCGAACCTCTCGATTAGATTCCAGCCTGTAACTCACTCCCGGGTATCTGGTATTCTATATATACACCCCCTGAACCCCTCGATTAGATTTCAGCCTGTAACTTACTCCTGAGTATCTGTTATTCTATATATAAACCCCCCGAACTCCTCGATTAGATTCCAGCCTGTAACTCACTCCTGGGTATCTGTTATTGTATATATAAACCCCCCAAACCCCTCGATTAGGTTCCAGCCTGTAACTCACTCGCGGGTATCTGATATTCTATATATAAACCCCCTGAACCACTCAGTTCGATTCCGGCCTGTAACTCACTCCTAGGTATCTGTTACTGTATATCTAATCCCCCGAACCCCTCGATTAGATTCCAGCCTGTAACTCACTCCCGGGTATCTGTTATTCTATATATAAACCCTCCGTACCCCACAATTAGATTCCAGCCTGTAACTCACTCCCGGGTATCTGTTATTCGAAATATAAACCCCACAAACCCCTCGATTAGATTCCAGCCTGCAACTCAATCCCGGATAACTGTTATTCTGTATATAAATCCCCCGAACCCCTCAATTAGATTCCAGCCTGTAACTCACTCATGTGTATCTGTTAATGTATATATTAACCCCCCGAACCCCTTGATTAGATTCCAGCCTGTAATTCACTCCCGTGTATCTGTTATTGTATATATAAACCCCCCAAACCCCTCGATTCGATTCCAGCCTGTAACTCACTCCAGGTTGTGGTATCTGTTATTCTGTATATAAATCCCCCGAACACCTCAATTAGATTCCAGCCTGTAACTCACTCCACGGTATCTGTTATTCTATATATAATCCCCCCGAACCCCACAATTAGATTCCAGCCTGTAACTCACTCCCGGATATCTGTTATTCAATATATAACCCCCCCGAACCCCTCGATTAGATTCCAGCCTGTAACTCACTCCCGAGTATCTGTTATTCTATATATAAACCTCCCGAACCCCACAATTAGATTCCATTCTGTATATTACTCCCTGGTATCTGTATTCTATATGTAAATCCCCAAACCCCTCGAATAGATTCCAGCCTGTAACTCAATCCCGAGTATCTGTTATTCTATATATAAACCCCCCAAACCGCACAATTAGATTCCAGCATGTAACTCACTCCCGGGTATCTGTTATTGTATATATTAACCCCCCGAACCCCTCGATTAGATTCCAGCCTGTAATTCACTCCCGGATAACTGTTATTCTGTATATAAATCCCCCGAACCCCTCAATCAGATTCCAGCCTGTAACTCACTCATGTGTATCTGTTATTGTATATATTAACCCCCCGAACCCCTCGATTAGATTCCAGCCTGTAATTCACTCCCGGGTATCTGTTATTCTATATATAAACCCCCCGAACCCCACAATTAAATTCCAGCCGGTAACTTACTCCCGGGTATATGTATTCTATATTTAAATTCCCGAACCCCTCGATTAGATTTCAGCCTGTAACTCAATCCCGCGTATCCGTTATTCTATACATAAACCCCCCAAACCCCACAATTAGATTCCAGCCTGTAACTCACTCCCGGGTATCTGTTATTCTATATATAATCCCCACAAACCCCTCGATTAGATTCCAGCCTGTAACTCAATCCCGGGTATCTGTTAATATATATATAAACACCCCGAACCCCTCGATTAGATTCCAGCCTGTAACTCACTCCCGGGTATCTGTTATTCTATATATAAACCCCCGAACCTCTCGATTAGATTCCAGCCTGTACCTCACTCCCAGATATCTGTTATTCTATATATAAACCCGCTTAACCCATCGATTAGATTCCAGCCTGTAACTCAATCCCGGGTATCTGTTATTCTGTATATAAGCCCCCCGGACACCTCGATTAGATTCCAGCCTGTAACTCACTCCCAGGTATCTGTTATTCGACATATAAACCCCTGAACCCCGAAATTAGATTCCAGCCTGTAACTGACTCCCGGGTATCTGTATTCTATATATAAACCCCCTGAACCCCACAATTAAATTTCAGCCTGTAACTTACTCCCGGGTATCTATATTCTATATATAACCCCCCCGAACCCCTCGATTAGATTCCAGCCTGTAACTCACTCCAGGGTATCTGTTAGTCTATATATAAACCCCCCGAACCCCACAATTAGATTCCAGCCTGTAACTCACTCCCGGGTATCTGTTATTCTATATATAAACCCCACAAACCCTTCGATTAGATTCCAGCCTGTAACTCAATCCAGGGTATCTGTTATTATATATATAAACACCCCGAACCCCTCGATTAGATTCCAGCCTGTAACTTACTCCCGGGTATCTGTTATTCTATATATAAACCCCTTGAACCCCACAATTAGATTCCAGCCTATAACTCACTCCCAGGTATCTGTTATTCTATATATAAACCCCACAAACCACTCGATTAGATTCCAGCCTGTAACTCAATACCGGGTATCTGTTATTATATATATAAACAACCCGAACCCCTCGAACAGATTCCAGCCTGTAACTCACTCCCGGGTATCTGTTATTCTATATATAAACTCCCTGAACCTCTCGATTAGATTCCAGCCTGTAACTCACTCCCGGGTATCTGTTATTCGATATATAAACCCCCTGAACCCCGAAATTAGATTCCAGCCTGTAACTTACTCCTGAATATCTGTTATTCTATATATAAACACTCCAAACATTTCGATTAGGTTCCAGCCTGTAACTCACTCCCGGGTATCTGTTCTTCTATATATAAACCCACTGAACCACTCAATTCGATTCCGGCCTGTAACTCACTCCTAGATATCTGTTATTGTATATATAAACCCCCCGAATCCCTCGATTAGATTCCAGCCTATAACTCACTCCCGTGTGTCTGTTATTGTATATATAAACCCCCTGAACCCCTCGATCAGATTCCAGCCTGTAACTCACTCCCGGGTATCTGTTATTCTATATAAAAACCCCTCCCGAACCCCTCGATTAGATTCCAGCCTATAACTCACTCCCAGGTATCTGTTATTCTATATATAAACCCCACAAACCCCTCGATTAGATTCCAGCCTGCAACTCAATCCCGGGTATCTGTTATTATATATATAAACAACCCGAACCCCTCGATTAGATTCCAGCCTGTAACTCACTCCCGGGTATCTGTTATTCTATATATAAACCCCCCGAACCTCTCGATTAGATTCCATCCTGTAACTCACTCCCGGGTATAACTTATTCTAAATATACAGACCCTGAACCCCTCGATTAGATTCCAGCCTGTAACTTACTCCTGAGTATCTGTTATTCTATATATAAACACTCCAAACATTTCGATTAGATTCCAGCCTGTAACTCACTCCCGGGTATCTGTTATTGCAGATATAAACCCCCCGAACACCTCGATTAGGTTCCAGCCTGTAACTCACTCGCGGGTATCTGTTCTTCTTTATTTCAACCCACTGAACCACTCAATTCGATTCCGGCCTGTAACTCACTCCTAGATATCTGTTATTGTATATATAAACCCCCCGAACCCATCGATTAGATTCCAGCCTATAACTCACTCCCGTGTATCTGTTATTGTATATATAAACCCCCCGAACCCCTCGATCAGATTCCAGCCTGTAATTCACTCCCGTGTATCTGTTATTGTATATATAAACACCCCAAACCCCTCGATTCGATTCCAGCCTGGAACTCACTCCCGGTTATGGTATCTGTTATTCCATATGTAAACCCCCCAAAACCCTCGATTAGATTCTAGCCTTGAACTCACTCCCAGTTCTCTGTTATTCTATATATAAACCACTCCCGAACCCCTCAATTAGATTCCAGCCTGTAACTCACTCCCGGGTATCTGTTATTCTATATATAAACCGCCCGAATCCCTCGATTAGATTCCAGCCTGTAACTCACTCCTGGGTATCAGTTATTCTCTATTTAAATCCCCGAAACCATCGATTAGATTCCAGCCTGTAACTCACTCCCGGGTATCTGTTATTCGATATATCAGCCCCCTGAACCCCGCAATTAGATTCCCGCCTGTAACTCACACCCGGGTATCTGTTATTCTATATATAAAACCCCTGAACCCCTCGATTAGATTCCAGCCTGTAACTCACTCCGGGTATCTGTTATTGGATATATAAACCCCCGGACCCCCCGATTAGATTCCAGCCTGTAACACACTCGCAGGTATCTGTTATTCTATATATAAACCCCCCGAAAACCCCAATTCGATTCCAGCCTATACTCACTCGCGGGTATCTGTATTCTATATATAAACCCCCTGAACCCCTCGATTAGATTCCAGCCTGTAACTCACTCCTAGGTATCTGTTATTGTATAAACAAAACCCCGCGAACCCCTCGATTAGATTCCAGCCTGTAACTCACTCCCGAGTACCTGTTATGCTATATATAAACCCCCCGAACCCCTCGATTAGAATCCAGCCTGTAACTCACTCCCGGGTATCTGTTATTCTATATATAAACCCCATGAACCCCGCAATTAGATTCCAGCCTGTAACTCACTCCCGGGTATCTGCTATTCTATATATAAACGCCTCGAACCCATCGATTAGATTCCAGCCTGTAACTCACTCCCGGGCATCTGTTATTCTATATATAATCCCCCCCGAACCCCTGGATTAGATTCCAGCCTGTAACTCACTCCCGGGTATCTGTTATTCGATATAGAAACACCCCGGACACCTCGATTAGATTCCAGCCTGTAACTCACTCCCAGGTATCTGTTATTCTATATATAAACCCCCTGAAGCCGGCAATTAGATTCCAGCCTGCAACTGACTCCCGGGTATCTGTATTCTATATATAAACCCCCTGAACCCCTCAATTAGATTCCAGCCTGTAACTTACTCCCGGGTATCTGTATTCTATATTTCAACCCCCCGAACCCCTCGATTAGATTCCAGCCTGTAACTCACTCCCGGGTATCTGTTATTCTAGATATAAACCCCATGAACCCCACAATTAGATTCCAGCCTGTAACTCACTCCCGGGTATCTGTTATTCAATACATAAACCCCCCGAGCCCCTCGATTAGAATCCAGCCTGTAACTCACTCCCGGGTATCTGTTATTCTATATATAAACCCCCCAAACCCATCGATTAGATTCCAGCCTGTAACTCACTCTCGAGTATCTGTTATTCTATATATAAACCTCCCGAACCCCACAATTAGATTCCAGCCTGTAACTTACTCCCGGGTATCTGTATTCTATATATAAATCCCCGAACCCCTCGATTAGATTCCAGCCTGTAAATCACTCTCTGGGTATCAGTTATTCGATATATAAACCCCCGAACCCATCGAATAGATTCCAGCCTGTAACTCACTACCGGGCATCTGTTATTCTATATATAACCCCCCCCCCGAACCCCTCGATTAGATTCCAGCCTGTAACTCACTCCCGGGTATCTGTTATTCAATATATAAACCCCTCGGACACCTCGATTAGATTCCAGCCTGTAACTCACTCCCAGGTATATGTTATTCTATATATAAAGCTCCCGAAAACCCCGATTAGATTCAAGCCTGTAACTCACTCGCGGGTGTCTGTTACTCTATATATAAACCCCCTGAAGCCCCCGAATAGATTCCAGCCTGTACCTCACTCCTAGTTATCTGTTATTGTATAAACAAACCCAGCGAACCCCTCGATTAGATTCCAGCCTGTAACTCACACCCGGGTATCTGTTATTCAATATATAAACCCCCCGGACACCTCGATTAGATTCCAGCCTGCAACACACTCCCAGGTATCTGTTATTCTATATATAAACCCCCGGACCCCTCGATTAGATTTCAGCCTATAACTCACTCCCGTGTATCTGTTATTGTATATATAAACCCCCCGAACCCTTCGATCAGATTCCAGCCTGTAATTCACTCCCGTGTATCTGTTATTGTATATATAAACCCCCCAAACCCCTCGATTCGATTCCAGCCTGGAACTCACTCCCGGTTATGGTATCTGTTATTCCATATATAAACCCTCCAAAACCCACGATTAGATTCCAGCCTGCAACTGACTCCCGGGTATCTGTATTCTATATATAAACCCACTGAACCCCTCAAATAGATTCCAGCCTGTAACTTACTCCCGGGTATCTGTATTCTATATTTCAACCCCCCGAACCCCTCGATTAGATTCCAGCCTGTAACTCACTCCCGGGTATCTGTTATTCTAGATATAAACCCCCTGAACCCCACAATTAGATTCCAGCCTGTAACTCACTCCCGGGTATCTGTTATTCAATACATAAACCCCCCGAGCCCCTCGATTAGAATCCAGCCTGTAACTCACTCCCGGGTATCTGTTATTGCAGATATAAACCCCCCGAACACCTCGATTAGGTTCCAGCCTGTAACTCACTCGCGGGTATCTGTTCTTCTATATTTCAACCCACTGAACCACTCAATTCGATTCCGGCCTGTAACTCACTCCTAGATATCTGTTATTGTATATATAAACCCCCCGAACCACTCGATTAGATTCCAGCCTATAACTCACTCCCGTGTATCTGTTATTGTATATATAAACCCCCCGAACCCCTCGATCAGATTCCAGCCTGTAATTCAATCCCGTGTATATGTTATTGTATATATAAACACCCCAAACCCCTCGATTCGATTCCAGCCTGGAACTCACTCCCGGTTATGGTATCTGTTATTCCATATATAAACCCCCCAAAACCCTCGATTAGATTCTAGCCTGTAACTCACTCCCAGGTATCTGTTATTCTATATATAAACCCCTCCCGAACCCCTCAATTAGATTCCAGCCTGTAACTCACTCCCGGGTATCTGTTATTCTATATATAAACCGCCCGAATCCCTCGATTAGATTCCAGCCTGTAACTCACTCCAGGGTATCTGTTAGTCTATATATAAACCCCCCGAACCCCACAATTAGATTCCAGCCTGTAACTCACTCCCGGGTATCTGTTATTCTATATATAAACCCCACAAACCCTTCGATTAGATTCCAGCCTGTAACTCAATCCAGGGTATCTGTTATTATATATATAAACACCCCGAACCCCTCGATTAGATTCCAGCCTGTAACTTACTCCCGGGTATCTGTTATTCTATATATAAACCCCTTGAACCCCACAATTAGATTCCAGCCTATAACTCACTCCCAGGTATCTGTTATTCTATATATAAACCCCACAAACCACTCGATTAGATTCCAGCCTGTAACTCAATACCGGGTATCTGTTATTATATATATAAACAACCCGAACCCCTCGAACAGATTCCAGCCTGTAACTCACTCCCGGGTATCTGTTATTCTATATATAAACTCCCTGAACCTCTCGATTAGATTCCAGCCTGTAACTCACTCCCGGGTATCTGTTATTCGATATATAAACCCCCTGAACCCCGAAATTAGATTCCAGCCTGTAACTTACTCCTGAATATCTGTTATTCTATATATAAACACTCCAAACATTTCGATTAGGTTCCAGCCTGTAACTCACTCCCGGGTATCTGTTCTTCTATATATAAACCCACTGAACCACTCAATTCGATTCCGGCCTGTAACTCACTCCTAGATATCTGTTATTGTATATATAAACCCCCCGAACCCCTCGATTAGATTCCAGCCTATAACTCACTCCCGTGTGTCTGTTATTGTATATATAAACCCCCTGAACCCCTCGATCAGATTCCAGCCTGTAACTCACTCCCGGGTATCTGTTATTCTATATAAAAACCCCTCCCGAACCCCTCGATTAGATTCCAGCCTATAACTCACTCCCGGGTATCTGTTATTCGATATATAAACCGCCCGAACCCCTCGATTAGATTCCAGCCTGTAACTCACTCCTGGGTATCAGTTATTCTCTATTTAAATCCCCGAAACCATCGATTAGATTCCAGCCTGTAACTCAGTCCCGGGTATCTGTTATTCGATATATCAGCCCCCTGAAACCCGCAATTAGATTCCAGCCTGTAACTCACTCCCGGGTATCTGTTATTCTATATATAAACCCCACAAACCCTTCGATTAGATTCCAGCCTGTAACTCAATCCCGGGTATCTGTTATTATATATATAAACACCCTGAACCCCTCGATTAGATACCTGCCTGTAACTCACTCCCCGGTATCTGTTATTCTACATATAAACCCCCCGAACCTCTCGATTAGATTCCAGCCTGTACCTCACTCCCGGGTATCAGTTATTCTATATATAACCTCACCGAACCCCACAATTAGATTTCAGCCTGTAACTCACTCCCGGGTATCTGTTATTCTATATATAAATCCCCCGAACCCCTCGATTAGATTCCAGCCTGTAACTCACTCCCGGGTATCTGTTATTCTATATATAAACCCCCCGAGCCCATCGATTAGATTCCAGCCTGTAACTCACTCCCTCGAATCTGATATTCTATATATAAACCTCCCGAACCCCACAATTAGATTCCAGCCTGTACCTCACTCCCGGGTATCAGTTATTCTATATATAACCCCACCGAACCCCACAATTAGATTCCAGCCTATAACTCACTCCCAGGTATCTGTTATTCTATATATAAACCCCACAAACCCCTCGATTAGATTCCAGCCTGCAACTCAATCCCGGGTATCTGTTATTATATATATAAACAACCCGAACCCCTCGATTAGATTCCAGCCTGTAACTCACTCCCGGGTATCTGTTATTCTATATATAAACCCCCCGAACCTCTCGATTAGATTCCATCCTGTAACTCACTCCCGGGTATAACTTATTCTAAATATACAGACCCTGAACCCCTCGATTAGATTCCAGCCTGTAACTTACTCCTGAGTATCTGTTATTCTATATATAAACACTCCAAACATTTCGATTAGATTCCAGCCTGTAACTCACTCCCGGGTATCTGTTATTGCAGATATAAACCCCCCGAACACCTCGATTAGGTTCCAGCCTGTAACTCACTCGCGGGTATCTGTTCTTCTATATTTCAACCCACTGAACCACTCAATTCGATTCCGGCCTGTAACTCACTCCTAGATATCTGTTATTGTATATATAAACCCCCCGAACCACTCGATTAGATTCCAGCCTATAACTCACTCCCGTGTATCTGTTATTGTATATATAAACCCCCCGAACCCCTCGATCAGATTCCAGCCTGTAATTCACTCCCGTGTATCTGTTATTGTATATATAAACACCCCAAACCCCTCGATTCGATTCCAGCCTGGAACTCACTCCCGGTTATGGTATCTGTTATTCCATATGTAAACCCCCCAAAACCCTCGATTAGATTCTAGCCTTGAACTCACTCCCAGGTCTCTGTTATTCTATATATAAACCACTCCCGAACCCCTCAATTAGATTCCAGCCTGTAACTCACTCCCGGGTATCTGTTATTCTATATATAAACCGCCCGAATCCCTCGATTAGATTCCAGCCTGTAACTCACTCCTGGGTATCAGTTATTCTCTATTTAAATCCCCGAAACCATCGATTAGATTCCAGCCTGTAACTCACTCCCGGGTATCTGTTATTCGATATATCAGCCCCCTGAACCCCGCAATTAGATTCCCGCCTGTAACTCACACCCGGGTATCTGTTATTCTATATATAAAACCCCTGAACCCCTCGATTAGATTCCAGCCTGTAACTCACTCCGGGTATCTGTTATTGGATATATAAACCCCCGGACCCCCCGATTAGATTCCAGCCTGTAACACACTCGCAGGTATCTGTTATTCTATATATAAACCCCCCGAAAACCCCAATTCGATTCCAGCCTATACTCACTCGCGGGTATCTGTATTCTATATATAAACCCCCTGAACCCCTCGATTAGATTCCAGCCTGTAACTCACTCCTAGGTATCTGTTATTGTATAAACAAAACCCCGCGAACCCCTCGATTAGATTCCAGCCTGTAACTCACTCCCGAGTACCTGTTATGCTATAGATAAACCCCCCGAACCCCTCGATTAGAATCCAGCCTGTAACTCACTCCCGGGTATCTGTTATTCTATATATAAACCCCATGAACCCCGCAATTAGATTCCAGCCTGTAACTCACTCCCGGGTATCTGCTATTCTATATATAAACGCCTCGAACCCATCGATTAGATTCCAGCCTGTAACTCACTCCCGGGCATCTGTTATTCTATATATAAACCCCCCCGAACCCCTGGATTAGATTCCAGCCTGTAACTCACTCCCGGGTATCTGTTATTCGATATAGAAACACCCCGGACACCTCGATTAGATTCCAGCCTGTAACTCACTCCCAGGTATCTGTTATTCTATATATAATCCCCCTGAAGCCCGCAATTAGATTCCAGCCTGCAACTGACTCCCGGGTATCTGTATTCTATATATAAACCCCCTGAACCCCTCAATTAGATTCCAGCCTGTAACTTACTCCCGGGTATCTGTATTCTATATTTCAACCCCCCGAACCCCTCGATTAGATTCCAGCCTGTAACTCACTCCCGGGTATCTGTTATTCTAGATATAAACCCCCTGAACCCCACAATTAGATTCCAGCCTGTAACTCACTCCCGGGTATCTGTTATTCAATACATAAACCCCCCGAGCCCCTCGATTAGAATCCAGCCTGTAACTCACTCCCGGGTATCTGTTATTCTATATATAAACCCCCCAAACCCATCGATTAGATTCCAGCCTGTAACTCACTCTCGAGTATCTGTTATTCTATATATAAACCTCCCGAACCCCACAATTAGATTCCAGCCTGTAACTTACTCCCGGGTATCTGTATTCTATATATAAATCCCCGAACCCCTCGATTAGATTCCAGCCTGTAAATCACTCTCTGGGTATCAGTTATTCGATATATAAACCCCCGAACCCATCGAATAGATTCCAGCCTGTAACTCACTACCGGGCATCTGTTATTCTATATATAACCCCCCCCCCCCGAACCCCTCGATTAGATTCCAGCCTGTAACTCACTCCCGGGTATCTGTTATTCAATATATAAACCCCTCGGACACCTCGATTAGATTCCAGCCTGTAACTCACTCCCAGGTATATGTTATTCTATATATAAAGCTCCCGAAAACCCCGATTAGATTCAAGCCTGTAACTCACTCGCGGGTGTCTGTTACTCTATATATAAACCCCCTGAAGCCCCCGATTAGATTCCAGCCTGTACCTCACTCCTAGTTATCTGTTATTGTATAAACAAACCCAGCGAACCCCTCGATTAGATTCCAGCCTGTAACTCACACCCGGGTATCTGTTATTCAATATATAAACCCCCCGGACACCTCGATTAGATTCCAGCCTGCAACACACTCCCAGGTATCTGTTATTCTATATATAAACCCCCGGACCCCTCGATTAGATTCCAGCCTATAACTCACTCCCGTGTATCTGTTATTGTATATATAAACCCCCCGAACCCTTCGATCAGATTCCAGCCTGTAATTCACTCCCGTGTATCTGTTATTGTATATATAAACCCCCCAAACCCCTCGATTCGATTCCAGCCTGGAACTCACTCCCGGTTATGGTATCTGTTATTCCATATATAAACCCCCCAAAACCCTCGATTAGATTCCAGCCTGCAACTGACTCCCGGGTATCTGTATTCTATATATAAACCCACTGAACCCCTCAAATAGATTCCAGCCTGTAACTTACTCCCGGGTATCTGTATTCTATATTTCAACCCCCCGAACCCCTCGATTAGATTCCAGCCTGTAACTCACTCCCGGGTATCTGTTATTCTAGATATAAACCCCCTGAACCCCACAATTAGATTCCAGCCTGTAACTCACTCCCGGGTATCTGTTATTCAATACATAAACCCCCCGAGCCCCTCGATTAGAATCCAGCCTGTAACTCACTCCCGGGTATCTGTTATTGCAGATATAAACCCCCCGAACACCTCGATTAGGTTCCAGCCTGTAACTCACTCGCGGGTATCTGTTCTTCTATATTTCAACCCACTGAACCACTCAATTCGATTCCGGCCTGTAACTCACTCCTAGATATCTGTTATTGTATATATAAACCCCCCGAACCCCTCGATTAGATTCCAGCCTATAACTCACTCCCGTGTATCTGTTATTGTATATATAAACCCCCCGAACCCCTCGATCAGATTCCAGCCTGTAATTCAATCCCGTGTATCTGTTATTGTATATATAAACACCCCAAACCCCTCGATTCGATTCCAGCCTGGAACTCACTCCCGGTTATGGTATCTGTTATTCCATATATAAACCCCCCAAAACCCTCGATTAGATTCTAGCCTGTAACTCACTCCCAGGTATCTGTTATTCTATATATAAACCCCTCCCGAACCCCTCAATTAGATTCCAGCCTGTAACTCACTCCCGGGTATCTGTTATTCTATATATAAACCGCCCGAATCCCTCGATTAGATTCCAGCCTGTAACTCACTCCTGGGTATCAGTTATTCTCTATTTAAATCCCCGAAAGCATCGATTAGATTCCAGCCTGTAACTCACTCCCGGGTATCTGTTATTCGATATATCAGCCCCCTGAACCCCGCAATTAGATTCCAGCCTGTAACTCACTCCTGGGTATCAGCTATTCTCTATTTAAATCCCCGAAAGCATCGATTAGATTCCAGCCTGTAACTCACTCCTGGGTATCAGTTATTCTCCATTTAAATCCCCGAAAGCATCGATTAGATTCCAGCCTGTAACTCACTCCCGGGTATCTGTTATTCTATATATAAACCCCCTGAACTCCTCGATAAGATTCCAGCCTGTAACTTACTCCTGAGTATCTGTTATTCTACATATAAACTCTCCAAACACTTCGATTAGATTCCAGCCTGTAACTCACTCCCGGGTATCTGTTATTGGATATATAAACCCCCGGACCCCCCGATTAGTTTCCAGCCTGTAACACACTCGCAGGTATCTGTTATTCGATACATAAACCCCCCGAAAACCCCAATTCGATTCCAGCCTGTAACTCACTCGCGGGTATCTGTATTCTATATATAAACCCCCTGAACCCCTCGATTAGATTCCAGCCTGTAACTCACTCCTAGGTATCTGTTATTGTATAAACAAACCCCGCGAAGCCCTCGATTAGATTCCAGCCTGTAACTCACTCCCGAGTACCTGTTATGCTATACATAAACCCCCCGAACCCCTCGATTAGATTCCAGCCTGTAACTCACTCCCGAGTATCTGTTATTCTATATATAAACCTCCCGAACCCCACAATTAGATTCCAGCCTGTAACTTACTCCCGGTATCTGTATTCGATATATAAACCCCCCGAACCCCTCGATTAGATTTCAGCCTGTAAATCACTCCCTGGGTATCAGATATTCGATATATAAACCCCCGAACCCATCGATTAGATTCCAGCCTGTAACTCACTCCCGGGTATCTGTTATTCTATATATAATCATCCCGAAACTCACAATTAGATTCCAGCCTGAAACTTACTCCCGGGTATCTGTTATTCTATATATAAACCCCACAAATCCCTCGATTAGATTCCAGCCTGTAACTCAATCCCGGGTATCTGTTATTATATATATATAAATCCCCCGAACACCTCGATTCGATTCCAGCCTGTAACTCACTCCCTGGGTATCAGTTTTTCGATATATAAACCCCCGGACCCCTCGATTAGATTCCAGCCTGTAACTCACTCCCGGGCATCTGTTATTTTATATATAAACCCCCCCGAACCCCTCGATTAGATTCCAGCCTGTAACTCACTCCCGGGTATCTGTTATTCGATATAGAAATACCCCGGACACCTCGATTAGATTCCAGCCTGTAACTCACTCCCAGGTATCTGTTATTCTATATATAAACCCCCTGAAGCCCGCAATTAGATTCCAGCCTGCAACTGACTCCCGGGTATCTGTATTATATATATAAACCCCCTGAACCCCTCAATTAGATTCCAGCCTGTAACTTACTCCCGGGTATCTGTATTCTATATTTCAACCCCCCGAACACCTCGATTAGATTCCAGCCTGTAACTCACTCCCGGGTATCTGTTATTCTAGATATAAACCCCCTGAACCCCACAATTAGATTCCAGCCTGTAACTCACTCCCGGGTATCTGTTATTCAATACATAAAGCCCCCGAGCCCCTCGATTAGAATCCAGCCTGTAACTCACTCCCGGGAATCTGTTATTCTATATATAAATCTCCCAAACCCATCGATTAGATTCCAGCCTGTAACTCACTCTCGAGTATCTGTTATTCTATATATAAACCCTCCGAACCCCACAATTAGATTCCAGCCTGTAACTTACTCCCGGGTATCTGTATTCTATATATAAACCCCCCGAACCCCTCGATTAGATTCCAGCCTGTAAATCTCTCTCTGGGTATCAGTTATTCGATATATAAACCCCCGAACCCATCGAATAGATTCCAGCCTGTAACTCACTCCCAGGCATCTGTTATTCTATATATAAACCACCCCGAACCCCTCGATTAGATTCCAGCCTGTAACTCACTCCCGGGTATCTGTTATTCAATATATAAACCCCTCGGACACCTCGATTAGATTCCAGCCTGTAACTCACTCCCACATATCTGTTATTCTATATATAAACCCCCCGAAAACCCCGATTAGATTCCAGCCTGTAACTCACTCGCGGGTATCTGTTACTCTATATATAAACCCCCTGAACCCCCCGATTAGATTCCAGCCTGTAACTCACTCCTAGGTATCTGTTATTGTATAAACAAACCCCCCGAACCCCTCGATTAGATTCCAGCCTCTAACTCACACCCGGGTATCTATTATTCAATATATAAACCCCCCGGACACCTCGATTAGATTCCAGCCTGCAACTCACTCCCATGTATCTGTTATTCTATATATAAACCCCCGGACCCCTCGATTAGATTCCAGCCTGTAACTTTCTCCCGGGCTTCTGTTATTGTATATATAAACACCCCCGAACCATTCGATTAGATTCCAGCCTGTAACTCACTCCCGGGTATCTGTTATTCTATATAGAAACCCCACGGACACCTCGATTAGATTCCAGCCTGTAAGTCACTCCCAGGTATCTGTTATTCTATATATAAACCCCCTGAAACCCGCAATTAGATTCCAGCTTGTAACTGACTCCCGGGTATCTGTATTCGATATATAAACCCCCTGAATTCCTCAATTAGATTCCAGCCTGTAACTTACTCCCGGGTATCTGTATTCTATATTTCAACCCCCCGAACCCCTCGATTAGATTCCAGCCTGTAACTCACTCCCGAGTATCTGTTATTCTATATATAAACCTCCCGAACCCCACAATTAGATTCCAGCCTGTAACTTACTCCTGGGTATCTGTATTCTATATATAAACCCCCCGAACCCCTCGATTAGATTCCAGCCTGTAAATCACTCCCTGGGTATCAGTTATTCGATATATAAACCCCCGAACCCATCGATTAGATTCCAGCCTGTAACTCACTCCCGAGTATCTGTTATTCTATATATAAACCTCCCGAACCCCTCGATTTGATTCCAGCCTGTAACTCACTCGCGGGTATCTGTTATTCTATATATAAACCCCCCACGAACCCATCGATTAGATTCCAGCCTGTAAATCATTCCCTGGGTATCAGATATTCTATATATAAACCCCCGAACCCATCGATTAGATTCCAGCCTGTAACTCACTCCCGGGTATCTGTTATTCTATATATAATCATCCCGAAACTCACATTTAGATTCCAGCCTGAAACTTACTCCCGGGTATCTGTTATTCTATATATAAACCCCACAAATCCCTCGATTAGATTCCAGCCTGTAACTCAATCCCGGGTATCTGTTATTATATATATAAATCCCCCGAACGCCTCGATCAGATTCCAGCCTGTAACTCACTCCCTGGGTATCAGTTTTTCGATATATAAACCCCCGGACCCCTCGATTAGATTCCAGCCTGTAACTCGCTCCCGGGTATCTGTTATTCCATATAGAAACCCCCCGGACACCTCGATTAGATTCCAGCCTGTAACTCACTCCCAGGTATCTGTTATTCTATATATAAACCCGCTGAAGCCCGCAATTAGATTCCAGCCTGCAACTGACTCCCGGGTATCTGTATTCTATATATAAACCCCCTGAACCCCTCAATTAGATTCCAGCCTGCAACTGAATCCCGGGTATCTGTATTCTATATATAAACCCCCTGAACCCCTCAATTAGATTCCAGCCTGTAACTCACTCCCGGGTATCTGTTATTCTAGATATAAACACCCTGAACCCCACAATTAGATTCCAGCCTGTAACTCACTCCCGGGTATCTGTTATTCAATACATAAACCCCCCGAGCCCCTCGATTAGAATCCAGCCTGCAACTCACTCCCGGGTATCTGTTATTCTATATATAAACCCCCCAAACCCATCGATTAGATTCCAGCCTGTAACTCACTCTCGAGTATCTGTTATTCTATATATAAACCTCCCGAACCCCACAATTAGATTCCAGCCTGTAACTTACTCCCGGGTATCTGTATTCTATATATAAACCCCCCGAACCCCTCGATTAGATTCCAGCCTGTAACTCACTCCCGGGCATCTGTTATTCTATATATAAACCCCCCCGAACTCCCCGATTAGATTCCAGCCTGTAACTCACTCCCGGGTATCTGTTATTCAATATATAAACCCCTCGGACACCTCGATTAGATTCCAGCCTGTAACTCACTCCCAGGTATATGTTATTCTATATATAAACCCCCCGAAAACCCCGATTAGATTCCAGCTTGTAACTCACTCGCGGGTGTCTGTTACTCTATATATAAACCCCCTGAACCCCCCGATTAGATTCCAGCCTGTACCTCACTCCTAGGTATCTGTTATTGTATAAACAAACCCCGCGAACCCCTCGATTAGAT
The DNA here is from genome assembly GCF_044704955.1 of Pristiophorus japonicus. Taxonomy (NCBI): domain Eukaryota; kingdom Metazoa; phylum Chordata; class Chondrichthyes; family Pristiophoridae; genus Pristiophorus; species Pristiophorus japonicus. The sequence continues at coordinate 19,826,662 of NC_092011.1, read as the reverse complement.
TCCAGCCTGTAACTCACACCCGGGTATCTGTTATACAATATATAAACCCCCCGGACACCTCGATTAGATTCTAGCCTGCAACTCACTCCCGGGTATCTGTTATTCTATATATAAACCCCCGGACCCCTCGATTAGATTCCAGCCTGTAACTCACTCCCAGGTATCTGTTATTCTATATATAAACCCCCTGAAACCCGCAATTAGATTCCAGCCTGTAACTGACTCCCGGGCATCTGTTATTCTATATAGAAACCCCCTGACCCATCAATTAGATTCCAGCCTGTAACTTACTCCCGGGTATCTGTATTCTATATTTCAACCCCCCGAACCCCTCGATTAGATTCCAGCCTGTAACTCACTCCCGAGTATCTGTTATTCTATATATAAACCTCCCGAACCCCACAATTAGATTCCAGCCTGTAACTTACTCCCGGGTATCTGTATTCTATATATAAACCCCCCGAACCCCTCGATTAGATTCCAGCCTGTAAATCACTCCCGGGTATCTGTTATTCTATATATAACCCCCCGAACCCCACAATTAGATTCCAGACTGTAACTCACTCCAGGGTATCTGTTATTCTATATCTAAACCTCCCAAACCCTACATTTAGATTCCAGCCTGTAACTTACCGTGTACCTGTTATTCCATATATAAACGCCTTGAATCCCTCGATTAGATTCCAGCCTGTAACTCACTCCCGGGTATCTGTTATTCTATATATAAACCCCCCGAACCCCACAATTAGATTCCAGCATGTAACTCACTCCCGGGTATCTGTTATTCGAAATATAAACCCCACAAACCCCTCGATTATATTCCAGCCTGTAACTCAATCCCGGGTATCTGTTATTATATATATAAACACCCCGAACCCCTCGATTAGATTCCAGCCTGTAACTCACTCCCGGGTATCTGTTATTCTATATATACTCCCCCTGAACCCCTCGATTAGATTCCAGCCTGTAACTTACTCCTGAGTATCTGTTATTCTATATATAAACCCTCCAAACATTTTGATTAGATTCCAGCCTGCAACTCACACCCGGGTATCTGTTATTGTATAATAAACCCTCGGAACCCCCGATTAGATTCCAGCCTGTAACACACTCGCAGGTATCTGTTATTCTATATATAAACCCCCCAAATCCCTCGATTAGATTCCAGCCTGTAACTCACTCCCGGGTATCTGTTATTGTATATATAAACCCCCCGAACCCCTCGATTAGGTTCCAGCCTGTAACTCACTCGCGGGTATCTGTTATTCTATATATAAATCCCCTGAACCACTCAATTCGATTCCGGCCTGTAAATCACTCCTAGGTATCTGTTATTGTATTTCTAAACACCCCGAACCCCTCGATTAGATTCCAGCCTGTAACTCACTCCCGTGTATCTGTTATTGTATATATAAACCCCCCGAACCCCTCGATTAGATTCCAGCCTATAATTCACTCCCGTGTATCTGTTATTGTATATATAAACCCCCCAAACCCCTCGATTCAATTCCAGCCTGTAACTCACTCCCGGTTATGGTATCTGTTATTCTATATATAATCCCCCCGAACCCCTCAATTAGATTCCAGCCCGTAACTCACTCCTGGGTATCTGTTATTCTTTATATAAACCCCCCGAACCCCACAATTAGATTCCAGCCTGTAACTCACTCCCGGGTATCTGTTATTCAATATATAACCCCCCCGAACCCCTCGATTAGATTCCAGCCTGTAACTCACTCCCGGGTATCTGTTATTCTATATATATAACCCCCCCCCCCCCCGAACCCATCGATTAGATTCCAGCCTGTAACTCACTCCCGAGTATCTGTTATTCTATAGATAAACCTCCCGAACCCCACAATTAGATTCCAGCCTGTAACTTACTCCCGGGTATCTATATTCTATATATAAATCCCCGAACCCCTCGATTAGATTCCAGTCTGTAACTCAATCCCGGGTATCTGTTATTCGATATATAAACCCCCCGAACCGGACAATTAGATTCCAGCCTGTAACTCATTCCCGGGTATCTGTTCTTCTATCTTTAAAGACCCCGAACCTCTCGATTAGTTTCCAGCCTGTAACTCACTCCAGGGTATCTGTTATTCTATATGTAAACCCCGCCAACCCATCGATTAGATTCCAGCCTGTAACTCACTCCCGAGTATCTGTTATTCTATATATAAACCCCATAAACCCCTCGATTAGATTCCAGCCTGTAACTCAATCACGGGTGTCTGTTATTATCTATATAAACCCCTCGATTAGATTCCAGCATGTAACTCACTCCCTGGGTATCAGTTATTCGATATATAAACCCCGAACCCCTCAATTAGATTCCAGCCTGTAACTCACTCCCGGGTATCTGTTATTCTATATATAAATCCCCCGAACACCTCGATTAGATTCCAGCCTGTAACTCACTCACTGGGTATCAGTTATTCGATATATAAACCCCCGAACCCCTCGATTAGATTCCAGCCTGTAACTCACTCCCGGGCATCTGTTATTCTATATATAAACCCCTCCGAACTCTTCGATTAGATTCCAGCCTGTAACTCACTCCCGGGTATCTTTTATTCTATATATAAACCCCCCGGACGCCTCGATTAGATTCCAGCCTGTAACTCACTCCCAGGTATCTGTTATTCTGTATACAAACCCCCTGAAACCTGCAATTAGATTCCAGCCTGTAACTGACTCCCGGGTATCTGTATTCTATATATAAACCCCCTGAACCCCAAATTAGATTTCAGCCTGTAACTCAATCCCGGGTATCTGTTATTATATATATAAACACCCCGAACCCCTCGACAGGTTCCAGCTTGTAACTCACTCCCGGGTATCTGTTATTCTATATATACACCCCCTGAACCCCTCGATTAGATTCCAGCCTGTAACTTACTCCTGAGTATCTGTTATTCTATATATAAACCCTCCAAACATTTCGATTAGATTCCAGCCTGTAACTCACTCCCGGGTATCTGTTATTGTGTATATAAACCCCCGGACCCCCCGATTAGATTCCAGCCTGTAACACACTCGCAGGTATCTGTTATTCTGTATATAAACCCTCCAAACCCCTCGATTAGATTCCAGCCTGTAACTCACTCCCGAATATCTGTTATTGTATATATAAACCCCCGAACCCCTCGATTAGGTTCCAGGCTGTAACTCACTCGCGGGTATCTGTTATTCAATATATAAACCCCCTGAACCACTCAATTCGATTCCGGCCTGGAAATCACTCCTAGGTATCTGTTATTGTATATCTAAACCCCCCGAACCCCTCGATTCGATTCCAGCCTGTAACTCACTCCCGGTTATGGTATCTTTTATTCTATATATAATCCCCCCGAACCCCTCACTTAGATTCCAGCCTGTAACTCACTCCCGGGTATCTGTTATTCAATATATAACCCCCCCGAACCCCTCGATTAGATTTCAGCCTGTAACTCACTCCCGGATATCTGTTATTTTATATATAAACCCTCCCCAAACCTTTCGATTAGATTCCAGCCTGTAACTCACTCCCGAGAATCTGTATTTCTATATATAAACCTCCCGAACCCCACAATTAGATTCGAGACTGTAACTTACTCCCAGGTATCTATATTCTATATATAAATCCCCGAACCCCTCGATTAGATTCCAGCCTGTAACTCAATCCCGGGTATCTGTTATTGTATATATAAACCCCCCGAACCGCACAATTAGATTCCAGCCTGTAACTCATTCCCGGGTATCTGTTATTCTATCTTTAAACACCCCGAACCCCTCGATTAGATTCCAGCCTGTAACTCACTCCCGGACATCTGTTATTCTACAGAAAATCCCCCAAACCTCTCGATTAGTTTCCAGCCTGTAACTCACTCCCGGGTATCTGTTATTCTATACATAAACCCTCTGAACCCCTCGAATAGATTCCAGCCTGTAACTCACTACCGGGTATCTGTTATTCTATATATAACACCCCCGAACCCCACAATTAGATTCCAGATTGTAACGCACTCCAGGGTATCTGATATTCAATATATAAATCCCCCGAACCCCTCGATTAGATTCCAGCCTGTAACTCACTCCCGGGTATCTGTTATTCTATATGTTAACCCCGCCAACCCATCGATTAGATTCCAGCATGTAACTCACTCCCGAGTATCTGTTATTCGATATATAAATCCCACAAACGTCTCGATTAGATTTCAGCCTGTAACTCAATCACGGGTGTCTGTTATTCTATATATAAACCCCCCGAACCCCACAATTAGATTCCAGCCTGTAACTCACTCCCGGGTATCTGTTATTCGAAATATAAACCCCACAAACCCCTCGATTAGATTCCAGCCTGTAACTCAATCCCGAGTATCTGTTATTCTATATATAAATCCCCCGAACCCCTCGATTAGATTCCAGCCTGAAACTCACTCCCGGGTATCTTTTATTCTATATATAAACCCCCCGGACACCTCGATTAGATTCCAGCCTGTAACTCACTCCCAGGTATCTGTTATTCTGTATACAAACCCCCTGAAACCCGCAATTAGATTCCAGCCTGTAACTCACTCCCGGGCATCTGTTATTCTATATATAAACCCCCCGAACCCCTTGATTAGATTCCAGCCTGTAACTCACTCCCGGGCATCTGTTATTCTATATATAAACCCCTCGAACCCCTCGATTAGATTCCAGCCTGTAACTCACTCCCGGGCATCTGTTATTCTATATATAAACCTCCCGAACCCCACAATTAGATTCCAGCCTGCAACTTAATCCCGGTTATCTGTATTCTATATATAAACCCCCCGAACCCCTCGATTAGATTCCAGGTTGTAACTCACTCCCGGGTATCTGTTATTCTTTATATAAACTCCCCGGGCACCTCGATTAGATTCCAGCCTGTAACTCACTCCCGGGTATCTGTTATTCTATATATAAACCCCCCCGAACCCCTCGATTAGATTCCAGCCTGTAACTCACTCCCGGGTATCTGTTATTCTATAGATAAACCCCCCGAACCCCTCGATTAAATTCCAGCCTGTAACTCACTCCCGGATATCTGTTATTGCAGATATAAACCTTCCGAACACCTCGATTAGGTTCCAGCCTGTAACTCACTCGCGGTTATCTGTTATTCTATATATAAACCCACTGAACCACTCAATTCGATTCCGGCCTGTAACTCACTCCCGGACATCTGTTATTGTATATATAAACCCCCCGAACACCTCGATTAGATTCCAGCCTGTAATTCACTCCCGTGTATCTGTTATTGTATATATAAACCCCCCGAACCCCTCGATTAGATTCCAGCCTGTAATTCACTCCCGTGTATCTGTTATTGTATGTATAAACCCCCCAAAACCCTCGATGAGATTCTAGCCTGTAACTCACTCCCAGGTATCTGTTACTCTATATATAACCCCCCCCCCCGAACCCCTCGATTAGATTCCAGAATGTAACTCACTCTCGGGTATCTGTTATTCTAGATATAAACCGCCCGAACCCCTCGATTAGATTCCAGCCTGTAACTCACTCCCGGATATCTGTTATTGCAGATATAAACCTCCCGAACACCTCGATTAGGTTCCAGCCTGTAACTCACTCGCGGGTATCTGTTATTCTATATATAAACCCACTGAACCACTCAATTCGATTCCGGCCTGTAACTCACTCCCGGACATCTGTTATTGTATATATAAATCCCCCGAACCTCTCGATTAGATTCCAGCCTGTAATTCACTCCCGTGCATCTGTTATTGTATATATAAACCCCCCGAACCCCTCGATTAGATTCCAGCCTGTAATTCACTCCCGTGCATCTGTTATTGTATGTATAAACACCCCAAAACCCTCGATGAGATTCTAGCCTGTAACTCACTCCCAGGTATCTGTTATTCTATATATAACCCCTCCCCCGAACCCCTCGATTAGATTCCAGCATGTAACTCACTCTCGGGTATCTGTTATTCTAGATATTAACCGCCCGAACCCCTCGATTAGATTTCAGCCTGTAACTCACTCCTGTGTATCAGTTATTCTCTATTTAAATTCCCGAAACCATCGATTAGATTCCAGCCTGTAACTCACTCCCGGGTATCTGTTATTCTATATATAAACCCCCTGTATCCCTCGATTAGAATCCAGCCTGTAACTTACTCCTGAGTATCTGTTATTCTACATATAAACTCTCCAAACACTTCGATTAGATTCCAGCCTGTAACTCACTCCCGGGTATCTGTTATTGGATATATAAACCCCCGGACCCCCCGATTAGATTCCAGCCTGTAACACACTCGCAGGTATCTGTTATTCTATATATAAACCCCCCAACCCCTCGATTAGGTTCCAGCCTGCAACTCACTCGCGGGTATCTGTTATTCGATATATAAACCCTCTGAACCACTCAATTCGATTCCGGCCTGTAACTCACTCCTCGGTATCTGTTTTTGTATATCTAAACCCCCCGAACCCCTCGATTAGATTCCAGCCTTTAATTCACTCCCGTGTATCTGTTATTCTATATATAAACCCCCTGAACCACTCAATTCGATTCCGACCTGTAACTCACTCCTCGGTATCAGTTATTCTCTATTTAAATCCCCGAAACCATCGATTAGATTCCAGCCTGTAACTCACTCCCGAGTATCTGTTATTCTATTTATAAACCTCCCGAACCCCACAATTAGATTCCTGCCTGTAACTTACTCCCGGGTATCTGTTATTCTATATATAAACCCCCTGAACCCCTTGATTAGATTCCAGCCTGTAACTCACTCCCGGGTATCTGTTATTCTATATTTAATCCCCCCGAACCCCACAATTAGATTCCAGCCTGTAACTCACTCCCGGGTATCTGTTTTTCTATATATAAACCCCACAAAACCCTCGATTAGATTCCAGCCTGTAACTCAATCCCGGGTATCTGTTATTGTATATATAAACACCCCGAACCCCTCGATTAGATACCAGCCTGTAACTCACTCCCGGGTATCTGTTATTCTATATATAAACCTCCGAACCTCTCGATTAGATTCCAGCCGACAACTCACTCCCGGGTATCTGTTTTTCTATATATTAATCCCCCGAACCCCTCAATTAGATTCCAGCCTGTAACTCACTCCCTGGGTATCAGTTAGTTGATATATAAACCCCCGAGACACCTCTATTAGATTCCAGCCTGTAACTCACTCCCAGGTATCTGTTATTCTGTATATAAACCCCCTGAACCCCGCAATTAGATTCCAGCCTGTAACTCACTCCCGGGTATCTGTTATTCAATACATAAACCCCCCGAACCCCTCGATTAGAATCCAGCCTGTAACTCACTCCCGGGTATCTGTTATTCTATCTACAAACCCCCGGACCCCCCGATTAGATTCCAGCATTTAACACACTCGCAGGTATCTGTTATTCTATATATAAACCCCCTGAACCCCTCGATTAGATTCCAGCCTGTAACTCACTCCCGGGTATCTGTTATTCTATATATAAACCCCCTGAACCCCGCAATTAGATTCCAGCCTGTAACTCACTCCCGGGTATCTGTTATTCTATATCGACAACCCCTGAACCTCTCGATTAGATTCCAGCCTGCAACTCAGTCCCGGATATCTGTTACTCTACACATAAACCCCCAGAACCTCTCGATTAGCTTCCAGCCTCTAACTCACTCCCGGGTATCTGTTATTCTATATATAAACCCTCGGAACCCCTCGAATAGATTCCAGCCTGTAACTCACTCCCGGGTATCTGTTATTCTATATAGACAACCCCTGAACCTCTCGATTAGATTCCAGCCTGCAACTCACTCCCGGATATCTGTTACTCTACACATAAACCCCCAGAACCTCTCGATTAGCTTCCAGCCTCTAACTCACTCCCGGGTATCTGTTATTCTATATATAAACCCTCCAAACATTTCGATTAGATTCCAGTCTGTAACTCACTCCCGGGTATCTGTTATTGTATATATAAACCCCCGGACCCCCCGATTAGGTTCCAGCCTGTAACACACTCGCAGGTATCTGTTATTCTATATATAAACCCCCCAACCCCTCGATTAGGTTCCAGCCTGTAACTCACTCGCGGGTATCTGTTATTCGATATATAAACCCACTGAACCACTCAATTCGATTCCGGCCTGTAACTCACTCCTCGGTATCTGTTTTTGTATATCTAAACCCCCCGAACCCCTCGATTAGATTCCAGCCTTTAATTCACTCCCGTGTATCTGTTATTCTATATATAAACCCCCTGAACCACTCAATTCGATTCCGACCTGTAACTCACTCCTCGGTATCAGTTATTCTCTATTTAAATCCCTGGTAACCATCGATTAGATTCCAGCCTGTAACTCACTCCCGGGTATCTGTTATTCTATATATCAACACCCTGAAGCCCGCAATTTGATTCCAGCCTTTAACTCACTCCCGGGTATCTGTTATTCTATATATCAACCCCCTGAAGCCCGCAATTAGATTCCAGCCTGTAACTTACTCCTGAGTATCTGTTATTCTTTATATAAACTCTCCAAACACTTCGGTTAGATTCCAGCCTGTAACTCACTCCCGGGTGTCTGTTCTTCTATATATAAACCCCCCAAACCCCTCGATTAGATTCCAGCATGTAACTCACTCCCAGGTATCTGTTCTTGGATATATAAACCCCCCGAACCCCTCGATTTGATTCCAGCCTGTAACTCACTCCCGGGTATCTGTTATTCTATATTTAAACCCCCCTAACCCCACAATTAGATTCCTGCCTGTAACTTACTCCCGGGCATCTGTTATTCTATATATAAACCCCCTGAACCCCTTGATTAGATTCCAGCCTGTAACTCACTCCCGGGTATCTGTTATTCTATATTTAACCCCCCCGAACCCCACAATTAGATTCCAGCCTGTAACTCACTCCCGGGTATCTGTTTTTCTATATATAAACCCCACAAAACCCTCGATTAGATTCCAGCCTGTAACTCAATCCCGGGTATCTGTTATTGTATATATAAACACCCCGAACCCCTCGATTAGATACCAGCCTGTAACTCACTCCCGGGTATCTGTTATTCTATATATAAACCTCCGAACCTCTCGATTAGATTCCAGCCGACAACTCACTCCCGGGTATCTGTTTTTCTATATATTAATCCCCCGAACCCGTCAATTAGATTCCAGCCTGTAACTCACTCCCTGGGTATCAGTTAGTTGATATATAAACCCCCGAGACACCTCTATTAGATTACAGCCTGTAACTCACTCCCAGGTATCTGTTATTCTGTATATAAAACCCCTGAACCCCGCAATTAGATTCCAGCCTGTAACTCACTCCCGGGTATCTGTTATTCAATACATAAACCCCCCGAACCCCTCGATTAGAATCCAGCCTGTAACTCACTCCCGAGTATCTGTTATTCTATCTATAAACCCCCGGACCCCCCGATTAGATTCCAGCATTTAACACACTCGCAGGTATCTGTTATTCTATATATAAACCCCCTGAACCCCTCGATTAGATTCCGGCCTGTAACTCACTCCTGGGTATCTGTTATTCTATATATAAACCCCCTGAACCCCGCAATTAGATTCCAGCCTGTAACTCACTCCCGGGTATCTGTTATTCTATATAGACAACCCCTGAACCTCTCGATTAGATTCCAGCCTGCAACTCACTCCCGGATATCTGTTACTCTACACATAAACCCCCAGAACCTCTCGATTAGCTTCCAGCCTCTAACTCACTCCCAGGTATCTGTTATTCTGTATATAAACCCCCTGAACCCCGCAATTAGATTCCAGCCTGTAACTCACTCCCGGGTATCTGTTATTCAATACATAAACCCCCCGAACCCCTCGTTTAGAATCCAGCCTGTAACTCACTCCCGGGTATCTGTTATTCTATCTATAAACCCCCGGACCCCCCGATTAGATTCCAGCATTTAACACACTCGCAGATATCTGTTATTCTATATATAAACCCCCTGAACCCCTCGATTAGATTCCAGCCTGTAACTCACTCCCGGGTATCTGTTATTCTATATATAAACCCCCTGAACCCCGCAATTAGATTCCAGCCTGTAACTCACTCCCGGGTATCTGTTATTCTATATCGACAAGCCCCGAAACCTCTCGATTAGATTCCAGCCTGCAACTCAGTCCCGGATATCTGTTACTCTACACATAAACCCCCAGAACCTCTCGATTAGCTTCCAGCCTCTAACTCACTCCCGGGTATCTGTTATTCTATATATAAACCCGCCGAAACCCTCGATTAGGTTCCAGCCTGTAACTCACTCGCGGGTATCTGTTATTCTATATAGACAACCCCTGAACCTCTCGATTAGATTCCAGCCTGCAACTCACTCCCGGATATCTGTTACTCTACACATAAACCCCCAGAACCTCTCGATTAGCTTCCGGCCTCTAACTCACTCCCGGGTATCTGTTATTCTATATATAAACCCTCGGAACCCCTCGAATAGATTCCAGTCTGTAACTCACTCCCGGGTATCTGTTATTCTATATATAAAACTCCGAACCTCTCGATTAGATTCCAGCCGAGAACTCACTCCCGGGTATCTGTTTTTCTATATATTAATCCCCCGAACCCCTCAATTAGATTCCAGCCTGTAACTCACTCCCTGGGTATCAGTTAGTTGATATATAAACCCCCGAGACACCTCTATTAGATTCCAGCCTGTAACTCACTCCCGGGTATCTGTTATTCTGTATATAAACCCCCTGAACCCCGCAATTAGATTCCAGCCTGTAACTCACTCCCGGGTATCTGTTATTCAATACATAAACCCCCAGAACCCCTCGTTTAGAATCCAGCCTGTAACTCACTCCCGGGTATCTGTTATTCTATCTATAAACCCCCGGACCCCCCGATTAGATTCCAGCATTTAACACACTCGCAGGTATCTGTTATTCTATATATAAACCCCCTGAACCCCTCGATTAGATTCCAGCCTGTAACTCACTCCCGGGTATCTGTTATTCTATATATACACCCCCTGAACCCCTCGATTAGATTCCAGTCTGTAACTTACTCCTGAGTATCTGTTATTCTATATATAAACCCTCCAAACATTTCGATTAGATTCCAGTCTGTAACTCACTCCCGGGTATCTGTTATTGTATATATAAACCCCCGGACCCCCCGATTAGATTCCAGCCTGTAACACACTCGCAGGTATCTGTTATTCTATATATAAACCCCCCGAACCCCTCGATTAGGTTCCAGCCTGTAACTCACTCGCGGGTATCTGTTATTCGATATATAAACCCGCTGAACCACTCAATTCGATTCCGGCCTGTAACTCACTCCTCGGTATCTGTTTTTGTAAATCTAAACCCCCCGAACCCCTCGATTAGATTCCAGCCTTTAATTCACTCCCGTGTATCTGTTATTCTATATATAAACCCCCTGAACCACTCAATTCGATTCCGGCCTGTAACTCACTCCTCGGTATCAGTTATTCTCTATTTAAATCCCAGAAACCATCGATTAGATTCCAGCCTGTAACTCACTCCTCGGTATCAGTTATTCTCTATTTAAATCCCCGAAACCATCGATTAGATTCCAGCCTGTAACTCACTCCCGGGTATCTGTTATTCTATATCGACAAGCCCCGAAACCTCTCGATTAGATTCCAGCCTGCAACTCAGTCCCGGATATCTGTTACTCTACACATAAACCCCCAGAACCTCTCGATTAGCTTCCAGCCTCTAACTCACTCCCAGGTATCTGTTATTCTGTATATAAACCCCCTGAACCCCGCAATTAGATTCCAGCCTGTAACTCACTCCCGGGTATCTGTTATTCAATACATAAACCCCCCGAACCCCTCGTTTAGAATCCAGCCTGTAACTCACTCCCGGGTATCTGTTATTCTATCTATAAACCCCCGGACCCCCCGATTAGATTCCAGCATTTAACACACTCGCAGGTATCTGTTATTCTATATATAAACCCCCTGAACCCCTAGATTAGATTCCAGCCTGTAACTCACTCCCGGGTATCTGTTATTCTATATATAAACCCCCTGAACCCCGCAATTAGATTCCAGCCTGTAACTCACTCCCGGGTATCTGTTATTCTATATCGACAAGCCCCGAAACCTCTCGATTAGATTCCAGCCTGCAACTCAGTCCCGGATATCTGTTACTCTACACATAAACCCCCAGAACCTCTCGATTAGCTTCCAGCCTCTAACTCACTCCCGGGTATCTGTTATTCTATATATAAACCCGCCGAAACCCTCGATTAGGTTCCAGCCTGTAACTCACTCGCGGGTATCTGTTATTCTATATAGACAACCCCTGAACCTCTCGATTAGATTCCAGCCTGCAACTCACTCCCGGATATCTGTTACTCTACACATAAACCCCCAGAACCTCTCGATTAGCTTCCGGCCTCTAACTCACTCCCGGGTATCTGTTATTCTATATATAAACCCTCGGAACCCCTCGAATAGATTCCAGTCTGTAACTCACTCCCGGGTATCTGTTATTCTATATATAAAACTCCGAACCTCTCCATTAGATTCCAGCCGAGAACTCACTCCCGGGTATCTGTTTTTCTATATATTAATCCCCCGAACCCCTCAATTAGTTTCCAGCCTGTAACTCACTCCCTGGGTATCAGTTAGTTGATATATAAACCCCCGAGACACCTCTATTAGATTCCAGCCTGTAACTCACTCCCAGGTATCTGTTATTCTGTATATAAACCCCCTGAACCCCGCAATTAGATTCCAGCCTGTAACTCACTCCCGGGTATCTGTTATTCAATACATAAACCCCCAGAACCCCTCGTTTAGAATCCAGCCTGTAACTCACTCCCGGGTATCTGTTATTCTATCTATAAACCCCCGGACCCCCCGATTAGATTCCAGCATTTAACACACTCGCAGGTATCTGTTATTCTATATATAAACCCCCTGAACCCCTCGATTAGATTCCAGCCTGTAACTCACTCCCGGGTATCTGTTATTCTATATATACACCCCCTGAACCCCTCGATTAGATTCCAGTCTGTAACTTACTCCTGAGTATCTGTTATTCTATATATAAACCCTCCAAACATTTCGATTAGATTCCAGTCTGTAACTCACTCCCGGGTATCTGTTATTGTATATATAAACCCCCGGACCCCCCGATTAGATTCCAGCCTGTAACACACTCGCAGGTATCTGTTATTCTATATATAAACCCCCCGAACCCCTCGATTAGGTTCCAGCCTGTAACTCACTCGCGGGTATCTGTTATTCGATATATAAACCCGCTGAACCACTCAATTCGATTCCGGCCTGTAACTCACTCCTCGGTATCTGTTTTTGTATATCTAAACCCCCCGAACCCCTCGATTAGATTCCAGCCTTTAATTCACTCCCGTGTATCTGTTATTCTATATATAAACCCCCTGAACCACTCAATTCGATTCCGGCCTGTAACTCACTCCTCGGTATCAGTTATTCTCTATTTAAATCCCAGAAACCATCGATTAGATTCCAGCCTGTAACTCACTCCTCGGTATCAGTTATTCTCTATTTAAATCCCCGAAACCATCGATTAGATTCCAGCCTGTAACTCACTCCCGGGTATCTGTTATTCTATATCGACAAGCCCCGAAACCTCTCGATTAGATTCCAGCCTGCAACTCAGTCCCGGATATCTGTTACTCTACACATAAACCCCCAGAACCTCTCGATTAGCTTCCAGCCTCTAACTCACTCCCGGGTATCTGTTATTCTATATATAAACCCGCCGAACCCCTCGATTAGGTTCCAGCCTGTAACTCACTCGCGGGTAACAGTTATTCTATATAGACAACCCCTGAACCTCTCGATTAGATTCCAGCCTGCAACTCACTCCCGGATATCTGTTACTCTACACATAAACCCCCAGAACCTCTCGATTAGCTTCCAGCCTCTAACTCACTCCCGGGTATCTGTCATTCTATATATAAACCCCCTGAACCCCGCAATTAGATTCCAGTCTGTAACTCACTCCCGGGTATCTGTTATTCTATATATAAACCCTCGGAACCCCTCGAATAGATTCCAGTCTGTAACTCACTCCCGGGTATCTGTTATTCTATATATCACCCCCCCCCCGAACCCCACAATTAGATTCCAGCCTGTAACTCACTCCCGGGTATCTGTCATTCAATATATAAACCCCCCGAACCCCTCGATTAGATTCCAGCCTGTAACTCACTCCCGGGTATCTGTTATTCTATATATAAACCCCCCGAACCCATCGATTAGATTCCAGCCTGTAACTCACTCCCGAGTATCTGTTATTCCATATATAAACCTCCTGAACCCCACAATTAGATTCCAGCCTGAAACTTACTCCTGGGTATCTGTTATTCTGTATATAAACCCCCTGAACCCCTCGATTAGATTCCAGCCTGTAACTCACTCCCGGGTATCTGTTATTCTATATATAAACCCCCCGAACCCCTCGATTAGATTCCAGCCTGTAACTCACTCGCAGGTATCTGTTATTGTATATATAAACCCCCCGAACCCCTCGATTAGGTTCCAGCCTATAACTCACTCGCGGGTATCTGTTATTCTGTATATAAACCCCCTGAACCACTCAATTCGGTTCCGGCCTGTGACTCACTCCTAGGTATCTGTTATTGTATATCTAAACCCCCCGAACCCCTCGATTAGATTCCAGCCTGTAACTCACTCCCGGGTATCTGTTATTCTACATATGAACCCACCGAACCCCTCGATTAGATTCCAGCCTGCAACTCACTCCCGGGTATCTGTTATTCTAGATAGACAACCCCTGAACCTCTCGATTAGATTCCAATCTGCAACTCACTCCCGGATATCTGTTACTCTACACATAAACCCCCAGAACCTCTCGATTAGCTTCCGGCCTCTAACTAACTCCCGGGTATCTGTTATTCTATATATAAACCCCCAGAACCTCTCGATTAGCTTCCGGCCTCTAACTCACTCCCGGGTATCTGTTATTCTATATATAAACCCTCGGAACCCCTCGAATAGATTCCAGTCTGTAACTCACTCCCGGGTATCTGTTATTCTATATATCACCCCCCCGAACCCCACAATTAGATTCCAGCCTGTAACTCACTCCCGGGTATCTGTCATTCAATATATAAATCCCCCGAACCCCTCGATTAGATTCCAGCCTGTAACTCTCTCCCGGGTATCTGTTATTCTATATATAAACCCCCCGAACCAATCGATTAGATTCCAGCCTGTAACTCACTCCCAGGTATCAGTTATTCGATCTATAAACCACCGGAACCCGCAATTAGATTCCAGCCTGTAACTGACTCCCGGGTATCTGTATTCGACATTTCAACCCCCTGAACCCCACAATTAGATTTCAGCCTGTAACTTACTCCCGGGTATCTGTATTCTATATTTCAACCCCCCGAACCCCTCGATTAGATTCCAGCCTATAACTCACTCCCGGGCTATCTGTTATTCTATATATACACCCACCGAACCCCACAATTAGATTCCAGCCTGTAACTCACTCCCGGGGCATCTGTTATTCTATATATAAACTCCCCGAACACCACAATTAGATTCCAGCCTGTAACTCACTCCCGGGTATCTGTTATTCAATACATAAACCCCCCGAACCCCTCAATTAGAATCCAGCCTGTAACTCACTCCCGGGTATCTGTTATTCTATCTATAAACCCCCGGACCCCCCGATTAGATTCCAGCATTTAACACACTCGCAGGTATCTGTTATTCTATATATAAACCCCCTGAACCCCTCGATTAGATTCCAGCCTGTAACTCACTCCCGGGTATCTGTTATTCTATATATAAACCCCCTGAACCCCGCAATTAGATTCCAGCCTGTAACTCACTCCCGGATATCTGTTATTCTATATCGACAACCCCTGAACCTCTCGATTAGATTCCAGCCTGCAACTCAGTCCCGGATATCTGTTACTCTACACATAAACCCCCAGAACCTCTCGATTAGCTTCCAGCCTCTAACTCACTCCCGGGTATCTGTTATTCTATATATAAACTCGCCGAAACCCTCGATTAGGTTCCAGCCTGTAACTCACTCGCGGGTATCTGTTATTCTATATAGACAACCCCTGAACCTCTCGATTAGATTCCAGCCTGCAACTCACTCCCGGATATCTGTTACTCTACACATAAACCCCCAGAACCTCTCGATTAGCTTCCAGCCTCTAACTCACTCCCGGGTATCTGTTATTCTATATATAAACCCCCTGAACCCCGCAATTAGATTCCAGCCTGTAACTCACTCCCGGGTATCTGTTATTCTATATATAAACCCTCGGAACCCCTCGAATAGATTCCAGTCTGTAACTCACTCCCGGGTATCTGTTATTCTATATATCACCCCCCCCCCCCGAACCCCACAATTAGATTCCAGCCTGTAACTCACTCCCGGGTATCTGTCATTCAATATATAAACCCCCCGAACCCCTCGATTAGATTCCAGCCTGTAACTCACTCCCGGGTATCTGTTATTCTATATATAAACCCCCCGAACCCATCGATTAGATTCCAGCCTGTAACTCACTCCCGAGTATCTGTTATTCCATATATAAACCTCCTGAACCCCACAATTAGATTCCAGCCTGAAACTTACTCCTGGGTATCTGTTATTCTGTATATAAACCCCCTGAACCCCTCGATTAGATTCCAGCCTGTAACTCACTCCCGGGTATCTGTTATTCTATATATAAACCCCCCGAACCCCTCGATTAGATTCCAGCCTGTAACTCACTCGCAGGTATCTGTTATTGTATATCTAAACCCCCCGAACCCCTCGATTAGATTCCAGCCTGTAACTCACTCCCGGGTATCTGTTATTCTACATATGAACCCACCGAACCCCTCGATTAGATTCCAGCCTGCAACTCACTCCCGGGTATCTGTTATTCTAGATAGACAACCCCTGAACCTCTCGATTAGATTCCAATCTGCAACTCACTCCCGGATATCTGTTACTCTACACATAAACCCCCAGAACCTCTCGATTAGCTTCCGGCCTCTAACTAACTCCCGGGTATCTGTTATTCTATATATAAACCCCCATAACCTCTCGATTAGCTTCCGGCCTCTAACTCACTCCCGGGTATCTGTTATTCTATATATAAACCCTCGGAACCCCTCGAATAGATTCCAGTCTGTAACTCACTCCCGGGTATCTGTTATTCTATATATCACCCCCCCGAACCCCACAATTAGATTCCAGCCTGTAACTCACTCCCGGGTATCTGTCATTCAATATATAAATCCCCCGAACCCCTCGATTAGATTCCAGCCTGTAACTCTCTCCCGGGTATCTGTTATTCTATATATAAACCCCCCGAACCAATCGATTAGATTCCAGCCTGTAACTCACTCCCAGGTATCAGTTATTCGATCTATAAACCACCGGAACCCGCAATTAGATTCCAGCCTGTAACTGACTCCCGGGTATCTGTATTCGACATTTCAACCCCCTGAACCCCACAATTAGATTTCAGCCTGTAACTTACTCCCGGGTATCTGTATTCTATATTTCAACCCCCCGAACCCCTCGATTAGATTCCAGCCTATAACTCACTCCCGGGCTATCTGTTATTCTATATATACACCCACCGAACCCCACAATTAGATTCCAGCCTGTAACTCACTCCCGGGGCATCTGTTATTCTATATATAAACTCCCCGAACACCACAATTAGATTCCAGCCTGTAACTCACTCCCGGGTATCTGTTATTCAATACATAAACCCCCCGAACCCCTCAATTAGAATCCAGCCTGTAACTCACTCCCGGGTATCTGTTATTCTATCTATAAACCCCCGGACCCCCCGATTAGATTCCAGCATTTAACACACTCGCAGGTATCTGTTATTCTATATATAAACCCCCTGAACCCCTCGATTAGATTCCAGCCTGTAACTCACTCCCGGGTATCTGTTATTCTATATATAAAACTCCGAACCTCTCGATTAGATTCCAGCCGAGAACTCACTCCCGGGTATCTGTTTTTCTATATATTAATCCCCCGAACCCCTCAATTAGATTCCAGCCTGTAACTCACTCCCTGGGTATCAGTTAGTTGATATATAAACCCCCGAGACACCTCTATTAGATTCCAGCCTGTAACTCACTCCCAGGTATCTGTTATTCTGTATATAAACCCCCTGAACCCCGCAATTAGATTCCAGCCTGTAACTCACTCCCGGGTATCTGTTATTCAATACATAAACCCCCAGAACCCCTCGTTTAGAATCCAGCCTGTAACTCACTCCCGGGTATCTGTTATTCTATCTATAAACCCCCGGACCCCCCGATTAGATTCCAGCATTTAACACACTCGCAGGTATCTGTTATTCTATATATAAACCCCCTGAACCCCTCGATTAGATTCCAGCCTGTAACTCACTCCCGGGTATCTGTTATTCTATATATAAACCCCCTGAACCCCGCAATTAGATTACAGCCTGTAACTCACTCCCGGGTATCTGTTATTCTATATCGACAAGCCCCGAAACCTCTCGATTAGATTCCAGCCTGCAACTCAGTCCCGGATATCTGTTACTCTACACATAAACCCCCAGAACCTCTCGATTAGCTTCCAGCCTCTAACTCACTCCCGGGTATCTGTTATTCTATATATAAACCCGCCGAACCCCTCGATTAGGTTCCAGCCTGTAACTCACTCGCGGGTATCTGTTATTCTATATAGACAACCCCTGAACCTCTCGATTAGATTCCAGCCTGCAACTCACTCCCGGATATCTGTTACTCTACACATAAACCCCCAGAACCTCTCGATTAGCTTCCAGCCTCTAACTCACTCCCGGGTATCTGTCATTCTATATATAAACCCCCTGAACCCCGCAATTAGATTCCAGCCTGTAACTCACTCCCGGGTATCTGTTATTCTATATATAAACCCTCGGAACCCCTCGAATAGATTCCAGTCTGTAACTCACTCCCGGGTATCTGTTATTCTATATATCACCCCCCCCCCCCCGAACCCCACAATTAGATTCCAGCCTGTAACTCACTCCCGGGTATCTGTCATTCAATATATAAACCCCCCGAACCCCTCGATTAGATTCCAGCCTGTAACTCACTCCCGGGTATCTGTTATTCTATATATAAACCCCCCGAACCCATCGATTAGATTCCAGCCTGTAACTCACTCCCGAGTATCTGTTATTCCATATATAAACCTCCTGAACCCCACAATTAGATTCCAGCCTGAAACTTACTCCTGGGTATCTGTTATTCTGTATATAAACCCCCTGAACCCCTCGATTAGATTCCAGCCTGTAACTCACTCCAGGGTATCTGTTATTCTATATATAAACCCCCCGAACCCCTCGATTAGATTCCAGCCTGTAACTCACTCGCAGGTATCTGTTATTGTATATATAAACCCCCCGAACCCCTCGATTAGGTTCCAGCCTGTAACTCACTCGCGGGTATCTGTTATTCTGTATATAAACCCCCTGAACCACTCAATTCGGTTCCGGCCTGTGACTCACTCCTAGGTATCTGTTATTGTATATCTAAACCCCCCGAACCCCTCGATTAGATTCCAGCCTGTAACTCACTCCCGGGTATCTGTTATTCTACATATGAACCCACCGAACCCCTCGATTAGATTCCAGCCTGCAACTCACTCCCGGGTATCTGTTATTCTAGATAGACAACCCCTGAACCTCTCGATTAGATTCCAATCTGCAACTCACTCCCGGATATCTGTTACTCTACACATAAACCCCCAGAACCTCTCGATTAGCTTCCGGCCTCTAACTAACTCCCGGGTATCTGTTATTCTATATATAAACCCCCAGAACCTCTCGATTAGCTTCCGGCCTCTAACTCACTCCCGGGTATCTGTTATTCTATATATAAACCCTCGGAACCCCTCGAATAGATTCCAGTCTGTAACTCACTCCCGGTTATCTGTTATTCTATATATCACCCCCCCGAACCCCACAATTAGATTCCAGCCTGTAACTCACTCCCGGGTATCTGTCATTCAATATATAAATCCCCCGAACCCCTCGATTAGATTCCAGCCTGTAACTCTCTCCCGGGTATCTGTTATTCTATATATAAACCCCCCGAACCAATCGATTAGATTCCAGCCTGTAACTCACTCCCAGGTATCAGTTATTCGATCTATAAACCACCGGAACCCGCAATTAGATTCCAGCCTGTAACTGACTCCCGGGTATCTGTATTCGACATTTCAACCCCCTGAACCCCACAATTAGATTTCAGCCTGTAACTTACTCCCGGGTATCTGTATTCTATATTTCAACCCCCCGAACCCCTCGATTAGATTCCAGCCTATAACTCACTCCCGGGCTATCTGTTATTCTATATATACACCCACCGAACCCCACAATTAGATTCCAGCCTGTAACTCACTCCCGGGGCATCTGTTATTCTATATATAAACTCCCCGAACACCACAATTAGATTCCAGCCTGTAACTCACTCCCGGGTATCTGTTATTCAATACATAAACCCCCCGAACCCCTCAATTAGAATCCAGCCTGTAACTCACTCCCGGGTATCTGTTATTCTATCTATAAACCCCCGGACCCCCCGATTAGATTCCAGCATTTAACACACTCGCAGGTATCTGTTATTCTATATATAAACCCCCTGAACCCCTCGATTAGATTCCAGCCTGTAACTCACTCCCGGGTATCTGTTATTCTATATATAAACCCCCTGAACCCCGCAATTAGATTCCAGCCTGTAACTCACTCCCGGATATCTGTTATTCTATATCGACAACCCCTGAACCTCTCGATTAGATTCCAGCCTGCAACTCAGTCCCGGATATCTGTTACTCTACACATAAACCCCCAGAACCTCTCGATTAGCTTCCAGCCTCTAACTCACTCCCGGGTATCTGTTATTCTATATATAAACTCGCCGAAACCCTCGATTAGGTTCCAGCCTGTAACTCACTCGCGGGTATCTGTTATTCTATATAGACAACCCCTGAACCTCTCGATTAGATTCCAGCCTGCAACTCACTCCCGGATATCTGTTACTCTACACATAAACCCCCAGAACCTCTCGATTAGCTTCCAGCCTCTAACTCACTCCCGGGTATCTGTTATTCTATATATAAACCCCCTGAACCCCGCAATTAGATTCCAGCCTGTAACTCACTCCCGGGTATCTGTTATTCTATATATAAACCCTCGGAACCCCTCGAATAGATTCCAGTCTGTAACTCACTCCCGGGTATCTGTTATTCTATATATCACCCCCCCCCCCGAACCCCACAATTAGATTCCAGCCTGTAACTCACTCCCGGGTATCTGTCATTCAATATATAAACCCCCCGAACCCCTCGATTAGATTCCAGCCTGTAACTCACTCCCGGGTATCTGTTATTCAATATATAAACCCCCCGAACCCATCGATTAGATTCCAGCCTGTAACTCACTCCCGAGTATCTGTTATTCCATATATAAACCTCCTGAACCCCACAATTAGATTCCAGCCTGAAACTTACTCCTGGGTATCTGTTATTCTGTATATAAACCCCCTGAACCCCTCGATTAGATTCCAGCCTGTAACTCACTCCCGGGTATCTGTTATTCTATATATAAACCCCCCGAACCCCTCGATTAGATTCCAGCCTGTAACTCACTCGCAGGTATCTGTTATTGTATATCTAAACCCCCCGAACCCCTCGATTAGATTCCAGCCTGTAACTCACTCCCGGGTATCTGTTATTCTACATATGAACCCACCGAACCCCTCGATTAGATTCCAGCCTGCAACTCACTCCCGGGTATCTGTTATTCTAGATAGACAACCCCTGAACCTCTCGATTAGATTCCAATCTGCAACTCACTCCCGGATATCTGTTACTCTACACATAAACCCCCAGAACCTCTCGATTAGCTTCCGGCCTCTAACTAACTCCCGGGTATCTGTTATTCTATATATAAACCCCCAGAACCTCTCGATTAGCTTCCGGCCTCTAACTCACTCCCGGGTATCTGTTATTCTATATATAAACCCTCGGAACCCCTCGAATAGATTCCAGTCTGTAACTCACTCCCGGGTATCTGTTATTCTATATATCACCCCCCCCGAACCCCACAATTAGATTCCAGCCTGTAACTCACTCCCGGGTATCTGTCATTCAATATATAAATCCCCCGAACCCCTCGATTAGATTCCAGCCTGTAACTCTCTCCCGGGTATCTGTTATTCTATATATAAACCCCCCGAACCAATCGATTAGATTCCAGCCTGTAACTCACTCCCAGGTATCAGTTATTCGATCTATAAACCACCGGAACCCGCAATTAGATTCCAGCCTGTAACTGACTCCCGGGTATCTGTATTCGACATTTCAACCCCCTGAACCCCACAATTAGATTTCAGCCTGTAACTTACTCCCGGGTATCTGTATTCTATATTTCAACCCCCCGAACCCCTCGATTAGATTCCAGCCTATAACTCACTCCCGGGCTATCTGTTATTCTATATATACACCCACCGAACCCCACAATTAGATTCCAGCCTGTAACTCACTCCCGGGGCATCTGTTATTCTATATATAAACTCCCCGAACACCACAATTAGATTCCAGCCTGTAACTCACTCCCGGGTATCTGTTATTCAATACATAAACCCCCCGAACCCCTCAATTAGAATCCAGCCTGTAACTCACTCCCGGGTATCTGTTATTCTATCTATAAACCCCCGGACCCCCCGATTAGATTCCAGCATTTAACACACTCGCAGGTATCTGTTATTCTATATATAAACCCCCTGAACCCCTCGATTAGATTCCAGCCTGTAACTCACTCCCGGGTATCTGTTATTCTATATATAAACCCCCTGAACCCCGCAATTAGATTCCAGCCTGTAACTCACTCCCGGATATCTGTTATTCTATATCGACAACCCCAGAACCTCTCGATTAGATTCCAGCCTGCAACTCAGTCCCGGATATCTGTTACTCTACACATAAACCCCCAGAACCTCTCGATTAGCTTCCAGCCTCTAACTCACTCCCGGGTATCTGTTATTCTATATATAAACTCGCCGAAACCCTCGATTAGGTTCCAGCCTGTAACTCACTCGCGGGTATCTGTTATTCTATATAGACAACCCCTGAACCTCTCGATTAGATTCCAGCCTGCAACTCACTCCCGGATATCTGTTACTCTACACATAAACCCCCAGAACCTCTCGATTAGCTTCCAGCCTCTAACTCACTCCCGGGTATCTGTTATTCTATATATAAACCCCCTGAACCCCGCAATTAGATTCCAGCCTGTAACTCACTCCCGGGTATCTGTTATTCTATATATAAACCCTCGGAACCCCTCGAATAGATTCCAGTCTGTAACTCACTCCCGGGTATCTGTTATTCTATATATCACCCCCCCCCCCCCCGAACCCCACAATTAGATTCCAGCCTGTAACTCACTCCCGGGTATCTGTCATTCAATATATAAACCCCCCGAACCCCTCGATTAGATTCCAGCCTGTAACTCACTCCCGGGTATCTGTTATTCTATATATAAACCCCCCGAACCCATCGATTAGATTCCAGCCTGTAACTCACTCCCGAGTATCTGTTATTCCATATATAACCCTCCTGAACCCCACAATTAGATTCCAGCCTGAAACTTACTCCTGGGTATCTGTTATTCTGTATATAAACCCCCTGAACCCCTCGATTAGATTCCAGCCTGTAACTCACTCCCGGGTATCTGTTATTCTATATATAAACCCCCCGAACCCCTCGATTAGATTCCAGCCTGTAACTCACTCGCAGGTATCTGTTATTGTATATATAAACCCCCCGAACCCCTCGATTAGGTTCCAGCCTGTAACTCACTCGCGGGTATCTGTTATTCTGTATATAAACCCCCTGAACCACTCAATTTGGTTCCGGCCTGTGACTCACTCCTAGGTATCTGTTATTGTATATCTAAACCCCCCGAACCCCTCGATTAGATTCCAGCCTGTAACTCACTCCCGGGTATCTGTTATTCTACATATGAACCCACCGAACCCCTCGATTAGATTCCAGCCTGCAACTCACTCCCGGGTATCTGTTATTCTAGATAGACAACCCCTGAACCTCTCGATTAGATTCCAATCTGCAACTCACTCCCGGATATCTGTTACTCTACACATAAACCCCCAGAACCTCTCGATTAGCTTCCGGCCTCTAACTAACTCCCGGGTATCTGTTATTCTATATATAAAACCCCAGAACCTCTCGATTAGCTTCCGGCCTCTAACTCACTCCCGGGTATCTGTTATTCTATATATAAACCCTCGGAACCCCTCGAATAGATTCCAGTCTGTAACTCACTGCCGGGTATCTGTTATTCTATATATCACCCCCCCCGAACCCCACAATTAGATTCCAGCCTGTACCTCACTCCCGGGTATCTGTCATTCAATATATAAATCCCCCGAACCCCTCGATTAGATTCCAGCCTGTAACTCTCTCCCGGGTATCTGTTATTCTATATATAAACCCCCCGAACCAATCGATTAGATTCCAGCCTGTAACTCACTCCCAGGTATCAGTTATTCGATCTATAAACCACCGGAACCCGCAATTAGATTCCAGCCTGTAACTGACTCCCGGGTATCTGTATTCGACATTTCAACCCCCTGAACCCCACAATTAGATTTCAGCCTGTAACTTACTCCCGGGTATCTGTATTCTATATTTCAACCCCCCGAAACCCTCGATTAGATTCCAGCCTATAACTCACTCCCGGGCTATCTGTTATTCTATATATACACCCACCGAACCCCACAATTAGATTCCAGCCTGTAACTCACTCCCGGGGCATCTGTTATTCTATATATAAACTCCCCGAACACCACAATTAGATTCCAGCCTGTAACTCACTCCCGGGTATCTGTTATTCAATACATAAACCCCCCGAACCCCTCAATTAGAATCCAGCCTGTAACTCACTCCCGGGTATCTGTTATTCTATCTATAAACCCCCGGACCCCCCGATTAGATTCCAGCATTTAACACACTCGCAGGTATCTGTTATTCTATATATAAACCCCCTGAACCCCTCGATTAGATTCCAGCCTGTAACTCACTCCCGGGTATCTGTTATTCTATATATAAACCCCCTGAACCCCGCAATTAGATTACAGCCTGTAACTCACTCCCGGGTATCTGTTATTCTATATCGACAACCCCTGAACCTCTCGATTAGATTCCAGCCTGCAACTCAGTCCCGGATATCTGTTACTCTACACATAAACCCCCAGAACCTCTCGATTAGCTTCCAGCCTCTAACTCACTCCCGGGTATCTGTTATTCTATATATAAACTCGCCGAAACCCTCGATTAGGTTCCAGCCTGTAACTCACTCGCGGGTATCTGTTATTCTATATAGACAACCCCTGAACCTCTCGATTAGATTCCAGCCTGCAACTCACTCCCGGATATCTGTTACTCTACACATAAACCCCCAGAACCTCTCGATTAGCTTCCAGCCTCTAACTCACTCCCGGGTATCTGTTATTCTATATATAAACCCCCTGAACCCCGCAATTAGATTCCAGCCTGTAACTCACTCCCGGGTATCTGTTATTCTATATATAAACCCTCGGAACCCCTCGAATAGATTCCAGTCTGTAACTCACTCCCGGGTATCTGTTATTCTATATATCACCCCCCCCCCCCCCCCCCCCGAACACCACAATTAGATTCCAGCCTGTAACTCACTCCCGGGTATCTGTCATTCAATATATAAACCCCCCGAACCCCTCGATTAGATTCCAGCCTGTAACTCACTTCCGGGTATCTGTTACTCTATATATAAACCCCCCGAACCCATCGATTAGATTCCAGCCTGTAACTCACTCCCGAGTATCTGTTATTCCATATATAAACCTCCTGAACCCCACAATTAGATTCCAGCCTGAAACTTACTCCTGGATATCTGTTATTCTGTATATAAACCCCCTGAACCCCTCGATTAGATTCCAGCCTGTAACTCACTCCCGGGTATCTGTTATTCTATATATAAACCCCCCGAACCCCTCGATTAGATTCCAGCCTGTAACTCACTCGCAGGTATCTGTTATTCTATATATAAACCCCACAAACCCCTCGATTAGATTCCAGCCTGCAACTCAATCCTGGGTATCTGTTATTATATGTATAAACACCCCGAACCCCTCGATTATATTCCAGCCTGTAACTCACTCCCGGACATCTGTTATTCTACATATAAACCCCCCGAACCTCTCGATTAGATTCCAGCCTGTAACTCACTCCCGGGTAACTGTTAGTCTATATATAACCCCCCCCCCCCCCCCCCGAAACCCACAATTAGATTCCATCCTGTAATTCACTCCCGGGTATCTGTTATTCTATATATAAACACCCCGAACCCCTCGATTAGATTCCAGCCTGTAACTCACTCCCGGGTATCTGTTATTTTATATATAAGCCCCCCGAACCTCTCGATTAGATTCCAGCCTGTAACTCACTCCCGGGTATCTGTTATTCTATATATACACCCCCTGAACCCCTCGATTAGATTCCAGTCTGTAACTTACTCCTGAGTATCTGTTATTCTATATAAACCCTCCAAACATTTCGATTAGATTCCAGTCTGTAACTCACTCCCGGGTATCTGTTATTGTATATATAAACCCCCGGACCCCCCGATTAGATTCCAGCCTGTAACACACTCGCAGGTATCTGTTATTCTATATATAAACCCCCCCCCCCCGAACCCCACAATTAGCTTCCAGCCTCTAACTCACTCCCGGGTATCTGTTATTCTATATATAAACTCGCCGAAACCCTCGATTAGGTTCCAGCCTGTAACTCACTCGCGGGTATCTGTTATTCTATATAGACAACCCCTGAACCTCTCGATTAGATTCCAGCCTGCAACTCAATCCTGGGTATCTGTTATTATATGTATAAACACCCCGAACCCCTCGATTATATTCCAGCCTGTAACTCACTCCCGGACATCTGTTATTCTACATATAAACCCCCCGAACCTCTCGATTAGATTCCAGCCTGTAACTCACTCCCGGGTAACTGTTATTCTATATATAACCCCCCCCCCCCGAAACCCACAATTAGATTCCATCCTGTAATTCACTCCCGGGTATCTGTTATTCTATATATAAACACCCCGAACCCCTCGATTAGATTCCAGCCTTTAACTCACTCCCGGGTATCTGTTATTTTATATATAAGCCCCCCGAACCTCTCGATTAGATTCCAGCCTGTAACTCACTCCCGGGTATCTGTTATTCTATATATACACCCCCTGAACCCCTCGATTAGATTCCAGTCTGTAACTTACTCCTGAGTATCTGTTATTCTATATAAACCCTCCAAACATTTCGATTAGATTCCAGTCTGTAACTCACTCCCGGGTATCTGTTATTGTATATATAAACCCCCGGACCCCCCGATTAGATTCCAGCCTGTAACACACTCGCAGGTATCTGTTATTCTATATATAACCCCCCCCCCCCGAACCCCACAATTAGCTTCCAGCCTCTAACTCACTCCCGGGTATCTGTTATTCTATATATAAACTCGCCGAAACCCTCGATTAGGTTCCAGCCTGTAACTCACTCGCGGGTATCTGTTATTCTATATAGACAACCCCTGAACCTCTCGATTAGATTCCAGCCTGCAACTCACTCCCGGATATCTGTTACTCTACACATAAACCCCCAGAACCTCTCGATTAGCTTCCAGCCTCTAACTCACTCCCGGGTATCTGTTATTCTATATATAAATCCCCTGAACCCCGCAATTAGATTCCAGCCTGTAACTCACTCCCGGGTATCTGTTATTCTATATATAAACCCTCGGAACCCCTCGAATAGATTCCAGTCTGTAACTCACTCCCGGGTATCTGTTATTCTATATATCACCCCCCCCCCCCCGATCCCCACAATTAGATTCCAGCCTGTAACTCACTCCCGGGTATCTGTCATTCAATATATAAACCCCCCGAACCCCTCGATTCGATTCCAGCCTGTAACTCACTTCCGGGTATCTGTTATTCTATATATAAACCCCCCGAACCCATCGATTAGATTCCAGCCTGTAACTCACTCCCGAGTATCTGTTATTCCATATATAAACCTCCTGAACCCCACAATTAGATTCCAGCCTGTAACTCACTCGCAGGTATCTGTTATTGTATATATAAACCCCCCGAACCCCTCGATTAGGTTCCAGCCTGTAACTCACTCGCGGGTATCTGTTATTCTATATATAAACCCCCTGAACCACTCAATTCGGTTCCGGCCTGTGACTCACTCCTAGGTATCTGTTATTGTATATCTAAACCCCCCGAACCCCTCGATTAGATTCCAGCCTGTAACTCACTCCCGGGTATCTATTATTCTACATATGAACCCACCGAACCCCTCGATTAGATTCCAGCCTGCAACTCACTCCCGGGTATCTGTTATTCTAGATAGACAACCCCTGAACCTCTCGATTAGATTCCAATCTGCAACTCACTCCCGGATATCTGTTACTCTACACATAAACCCCCAGAACCTCTCGATTAGCTTCCGGCCTCTAACTCACTCCCGGGTATCTGTTATTCTATATATAAACCCTCGGAACCCCTCGAATAGATTCCAGTCTGTAACTCACTCCCGGGTATCTGTTATTCTATATATCACCCCCCCGAACCCCACAATTAGATTCCAGCCTGTAACTCACTCCCGGGTATCTGTCATTCAATATATAAATCCCCCGAACCCCTCGATTAGATTCCAGCCTGTAACTCTCTCCCGGGTATCTGTTATTCTATATATAAACCCCCCGAACCCATCGATTAGATTCCAGCCTGTAACTCACTCCCAGGTATCAGTTATTCGATCTATAAACCACCGGAAACCCGCAATTAGATTCCAGCCTGTAACTGACTCCCGGGTATCTGTATTCGACATTTCAACCCCCTGAACCCCACAATTAGATTTCAGCCTGTAACTTACTCCCGGGTATCTGTATTCTATATTTCAACCCCCCGAACCCCTCGATTAGATTCCAGCCTGTAACTCACTCCCGGGCTATCTGTTATTCTATATATACACCCACCGAACCCCACAATTAGATTCCAGCCTGTAACTCACTCCCGGGGCATCTGTTATTCTATATATAAACTCCCCGAACACCACAATTAGATTCCAGCCTGTAACTCACTCCCGGGTATCTGTTATTCAATACATAAACCCCCCGAACCCCTCAATTAGAATCCAGCCTGTAACTCACTCCCGGGTATCTGTTATTCTATATATAAACCGCCCGAACCCATCGATTAGATTCCAGCCTGTAACTCACTCCCGAGTATCTGTTATTCTATATATAAATCTCCCAAACCCCACAATTAGATTCCAGCTTGTAACTTACTCCCGGGTATCTGTATTCTATATATAAACCCCCCGAACCCCTCGATTAGATTCCAGCCTGTAACTCACTCCCGGGCATCTGTTATTCGATATATAAACCCCCCGAACCCCTCGATTAGATTCCAGCCTGTAACTCACTCCCGGGCATCTGTAATTCGATATATAAACCCCCCCGAACCCCCCGATTAGATTCCAGCCTGTAACTCACTCCCGGGTATCTGTTATTCAATATATAAACCCCCCGGACACCTCGATTAGATTCCAGCCTGTAACTCACTCCCAGGTATCTGTTATTCTATATATAAACCCCCCGAACCCCACAATTAGAGTCCAGCCTGTAACTCAATCCCGGGTATCTGTTATTCTATATATAAACCCCCCGAACTTCACAATTAGATTCCAGCCTGTAACTCACTCCCGGGTATCTGTTATTCTATATATAAACCCCACAAACCCCTCGATTAGATTCCAGCCTGCAACTCAATCCTGGGTATCTGTTATTATATGTATAAACACCCCGAACCCCTCGATTATATTCCAGCCTGTAACTCACTCCCGGACATCTGTTATTCTACATATAAACCCCCCGAACCTCTCGATTAGATTTCAGCCTGTAACTCACTCCCGGGTAACTGTTATTCTATATATAACCCCCCCCCCCCGAAACCCACAATTAGATTCCATCCTGTAATTCACTCCCGGGTATCTGTTATTCTATATATAAACACCCCGAACCCCTCGATTAGATTCCAGCCTGTAACTCACTCCCGGGTATCTGTTATTTTATATATAAGCCCCCCGAACCTCTCGATTAGATTCCAGCCTGTAACTCACTCCCGGGTATCTGTTATTCTATATATACACCCCCTGAACCCCTCGATTAGATTCCAGTCTGTAACTTACTCCTGAGTATCTGTTATTCTATATATAAACCCTCCAAACATTTCGATTAGATTCCAGTCTGTAACTCACTCCCGGGTATCTGTTATTGTATATATAAACCCCCGGACCCCCCGATTAGATTCCAGCCTGTAACACACTCGCAGGTATCTGTTATTCTATATATAAACCCCCCGAACCCCTCGATTAGGTTCCAGCCTGTAACTCACTCGCGGGTATCTGTTATTCGATATATAAACCCACTGAACCACTCAATTCGATTCCGGCCTGTAACTCACTCCTCGGTATCTGTTTTTGTATATCTAAACCCCCCGAACCCCTCGATTAGATTCCAGCCTTTAATTCACTCCCGTGTATCTGTTATTCTATATATAAACCCCCTGAACTACTCAATTCGATTCCGGCCTGTAACTCACTCCTCGGTATCAGTTATTCTCTATTTAAATCCCAGAAACCATCGATTAGATTCCAGCCTGTAACTCACTCCTCGGTATCAGTTATTCTCTATTTAAATCCCCGAAACCATCGATTAGATTCCAGCCTGTAACTCACTCCCGAGTATCTGTTATTCTATATATCAACCCCCTGAAGCCCGCAATTAGATTCCAGCGTGTAACTTACTCCTGAGTATCTGTTATTCTATATATAAACTCTCCAAACACTTCGGTTAGATTCCAGCCTGTAACTCACTCCCGGGTATCTGTTATTCGATATATAAACCCCCCAAACCCCTCGATTAGATTCCAGCATGTAACTCACTCCTAGGTATCTGTTCTTGGATATATAAACCCCCCGAACCCCTCGATTTGATTCCAGCCTGTAACTCACTCCCGGGTATCTGTTATTCTATATTTAAACCCCCCGAATCCCACAAATAGATTCCAGCCTGGAACTCACTCCCGGGTATCTGTTATTCTATATATCAACCCCCCTGAACCCCGCAATTAGATTCCAGCCTGTAACTCACTCCCGGATATCTGTTATTCTATATATAAACCCCTCGAACCCATCGATTAGATTCCAGCCTGTAACTCGCTCCCAGGTATCTGTTATTCTATTTATAAACCTCCCGAACCCCACAATTAGATTCCTGTCTGTAACTTACTCCCGGGTATCTGTTATTCTATATATAAACCCCCTGAACCCCTTGATTAGATTCCAGCCTGTAACTCCCTCCCAGGTATCTGTTATTCTGTATATAAACCCCCTGAACCCCGCAATTAGATTCCAGCCTGTAACTCACTCCCGTGTATCTGTTATTCAATACATAAACCCCCCGAACCCCTCGATAAGAATCCAGCCTGTAACTCACTCCCGGGTATCTGTTATTCTATATATAAACCTCCTGAACCCCCCGATTAGATTCCAGCCTGTAACTCACTCCCGGGTATCTGTTATTCTATATAGTCAACCCCTGAACCTCTCGATTAGATTCCAGCCTGCAACTCAGTCCCGGATATCTGTTACTCTACACATAAACCCCCAGAACCTCTCGATTAGCTTCCAGCCTCTAACTCACTCCCGGGTATCTGTTATTCTATATATAAACCCTCGGAACCCCTCGAATAGATTCCAGCCTGTAACTCACTCCCGGGTATCTGTTATTCTATATAGACAACCCCTGAACCCCGCAATTAGATTCCAGCCTGTAACTCACTCCCGGGTATCTGTTATTCTATATAGACAACCCCTGAACCTCTCGATTAGATTGCAGCCTGCAACTCACTCCCGGATATCTGTTACTCTACACATAAACCCCCAGAACCTCTCGATTAGCTTCCAGCCTCGAACTCACTCCCGGGTATCAGTTATTCTATATATAAACCCTCGGAACCCCTCGAATAGATTCCAGACTGTAACTCACTCCCGGGTATCTGTTATTAAATATATAAACCCCCCGAACCACACAATTAGATTCCAGCCTGTAACTCACTCCCGGGTATCTGTCATTCAATATATAAATCCCCCGAACCCCTCGATTAGATTCCAACCTGTAACTCACTCCAGGGTATCTGTTATTCTATATCTAAACCCCCCGAACCCATCGATTAGATTCCAGCCTGTAACTCACTCCCGAGTATCTGTTATTCCATATATAAACCTCCTGAACACCACAATTAGATTCCAGCCTGCAACTTACTCCTGGGTATCTGTTATTCTGTATATAAACCCCCCGAACCCCTCGATTAATTCCAGCCTGGAACTCACTCCCTGGGTATCAGTTATTCGATATATAAACCCCCGAACCCCTCGATTAGATTCCAGCCTGTAACTCACTCCCGGGTATCTGTTATTCTATATATAAACCCCCCGGACACCTCGATTAGATTCCAGCCTGTAACTCACTCCCTGGGTATCAGTTATTTGAAATATAAACCCCCGAGACACCTCGATTAGATTCCAGCCTGTAACTCACTCCCGGGTATCTGTTATTCTATATATAAACCCCCTCAACCCCTTGATTAGATTCCAGCCTGTAACTCACTCCCAGGTATCTGTTATTCTATATTTAATCCCCCGAACCCCACAATTAGATTCCAGCCTGTAGCTCACTCCCAGGTATCTGTTATTCAATATATAACCCCCTGAACCCCGCAATTAGATTCCAGCCTGTAACTGAATCCCGGATATCTGTATTCTATATATAAACCCCCGAACCCCTCGATTAGATTCCAGCCTGTAACTCACTCCCGGCATCTGTTATTCTATATATAACCCCCCTGAACCCCTCGATTAGATTCCAGCCTGTAACTCACTCCCGGGTATCTGTTATTCTATATATAAACCCCCCGAACCCCACAATTAGATTACAGCCTGTAACTCAACTCCCGGGTATCTGTTATTCTATATATAAACCTCACAAACCCCTCGATTAGATTCCAGCCTGTAACTCACTCCCAGGTATCTGTTATTCTATATATAACCCCCTGAACCCCGCAATTAGATTCCAGCCTGTAACTGACTCCCGGGTATCTGTATTCTATACATAAACCCCCGAACCCCTCGATTAGATTCCAGCCTGCAACTCACTCCCGGGCATCTGTTATTCTATATATAAACCCCCTGAACCCCTCGATTAGATTCCAGCCTGTAACTCACTCCCGGGTATCTGTTATTCTATATATAATCCCCCCGAACCCCACAATTAGATTCCAGCCTGTAACTCAACTTCGGGTATCTGTTATTCTATATATAAACCCCACAAACCACTCGATTAGATTCCAGCCTGTAACTCAATCTCGGGTATCTGTTAATATATATATATAAACACCCCGAACCCCTCGATTAAATTCCAGCCTGTAACTCACCCCCGGGTATCTCTTATTCTATATATAAACCTCCGAACCTCTCGATTTGATTCCAGCCTGTAACTCACTCCCGGGTATCTGTTATTCTATATTTAAACCCCCCGAACCCCACAAATAGATTCCAGCCTGGAACTCACTCCCGGGTATCTGTTATTCTATATATAAACCGCCCGAACCCATCGATTAGATTCCAGCCTGTAACTCACTCCCGAGTATCTGTTATTCTATATATAAATCTCCCAAACCCCACAATTAGATTCCAGCTTGTAACTTACTCCCGGGTATCTGTATTCTATATATAAAACCCCGAACCCCTCGATTAGATTCCAGCCTGTAACTCACTCCCGGGCATCTGTTATTCGATATATAAACCCCCCGAACCCCTCGATTAGATTCCAGCCTGTAACTCACTCCCGGGCATCTGTAATTCGATATATAAACCCCCCCGAACCCCCCGATTAGATTCCAGCCTGTAACTCACTCCCGGGTATCTGTTATTCAATATATAAACCCCCCGGACACCTCGATTAGATTCCAGCCTGTAACTCACTCCCAGGTATCTGTTATTCTATATATAAACCCCCCGAACCCCACAATTAGAGTCCAGCCTGTAACTCAATCCCGGGTATCTGTTATTCTATATATAAACCCCCCGAACTTCACAATTAGATTCCAGCCTGTAACTCACTCCCGGGTATCTGTTATTCTATATATAAACCCCACAAACCCCTCGATTAGATTCCAGCCTGCAACTCAATCCTGGGTATCTGTTATTATATGTATAAACACCCCGAACCCCTCGATTATATTCCAGCCTGTAACTCACTCCCGGACATCTGTTATTCTACATATAAACCCCCCGAACCTCTCGATTAGATTCCAGCCTGTAACTCACTCCCGGGTAACTGTTATTCTATATATAACCCCCCCCCCCCCCCCCCCCGAAACCCACAATTAGATTCCATCCTGTAATTCACTCCCGGGTATCTGTTATTCTATATATAAACACCCCGAACCCCTCGATTAGATTCCAGCCTGTAACTCACTCCCGGGTATCTGTTATTTTATATATAAGCCCCCCGAACCTCTCGATTAGATTCCAGCCTGTAACTCACTCCCGGGTATCTGTTATTCTATATATACACCCCCTGAACCCCTCGATTAGATTCCAGTCTGTAACTTACTCCTGAGTATCTGTTATTCTATATATAAACCCTCCAAACATTTCGATTAGATTCCAGTCTGTAACTCACTCCCGGGTATCTGTTATTGTATATATAAACCCCCGGACCACCCGATTAGATTCCAGCCTGTAACACACTCGCAGGTATCTGTTATTCTATATATAAACCCCCCGAACCCCTCGATTAGGTTCCAGCCTGTAACTCACTCGCGGGTATCTGTTATTCGATATATAAACCCACTGAACCACTCAATTCGATTCCGGCCTGTAACTCACTCCTCGGTATCTGTTTTTGTATATCTAAACCCCCCGAACCCCTCGATTAGATTCCAGCCTTTAATTCACTCCCGTGTATCTGTTATTCTATATCTAACCCCCTGAACCACTCAATTCGATTCCGGCCTGTAACTCACTCCTCGGTATCAGTTATTCTCTATTTAAATCCCCGAAACCATCGATTAGATTCCAGCCTGTAACTCACTCCTCGGTATCAGTTATTCTCTATTTAAATCCCCGAAACCATCGATTAGATTCCAGCCTGTAACTCACTCCCGGGTATCTGTCATTCAATAAATAAATCCCCCGAACCCCTCGATTAGATTCCAACCTGTAACTCACTCCAGGGTATCTGTTATTCTATATCTAAACCCCCCGAACCCATCGATTAGATTCCAGCCTGTAACTCACTCCCGAGTATCTGTTATTCCATATATAAACCTCCTGAACCCCACAATTAGATTCCAGCCTGAAACTTACTCCTGGGTATCTGTTATTCTGTATATAAACCCCCCGAACCCCTCGATTAATTCCAGCCTGGAACTCACTCCCTGGGTATCAGTTATTCGATATATAAACCCCCGAACCCCTCGATTAGATTCCAGCCTGTAACTCACTCCCGGGTATCTGTTATTCTATATATAAACCCCCCGGACACCTCGATTAGATTCCAGCCTGTAACTCACTCCCTGGGTATCAGTTATTTGAAATATAAACCCCCGAGACACCTCGATTAGATTCCAGCCTGTAACTCACTCCCAGGTATCTGTTATTCTATATATAAACCCCCTCAACCCCTTGATTAGATTCCAGCCTGTAACTCACTCCCAGGTATCTGTTATTCTATATTTAATCCCCCGAACCCCACAATTAGATTCCAGCCTGTAGCTCACTCCCAGGTATCTGTTATTCAATATATAACCCCCTGAACCCCGCAATTAGATTCCAGCCTGTAACTGAATCCCGGATATCTGTATTCTATATATAACCCCCCGAACCCCTCGATTAGATTCCAGCCTGTAACTCACTCCCGGCATCTGTTATTCTATATATAACCCCCCTGAACCCCTCGATTAGATTCCAGCCTGTAACTCACTCCCGGGTATCTGTTATTCTATATATAAACCCCCCGAACCCCACAATTAGATTACAGCCTGTAACTCAACTCCCGGGTATCTGTTATTCTATATATAAACCCCACAAACCCCTCGATTAGATTCCAGCCTGTAACTCACTCCCAGGTATCTGTTATTCTATATATAACCCCCTGAACCCCGCAATTAGATTCCAGCCTGTAACTGACTCCCGGGTATCTGTATTCTATACATAAACCCCCGAACCCCTCGATTAGATTCCAGCCTGTAACTCACTCCCGGGCATCTGTTATTCTATATATAAACCCCCTGAACCCCTCGATTAGATTCCAACCTGTAACTCACTCCCGGGTATCTGTTATTCTATATATAATCCCCCCGAACCCCACAATTAGATTCCAGCCTGTAACTCAACTTCGGGTATCTGTTATTCTATATATAAACCCCACAAACCCCTCGATTAGATTCCAGCCTGTAACTCAAATTCGGGTATCTGTTAATATATATATATAAACACCCCGAACCCCTCGATTAAATTCCAGCCTGTAACTCACCCCCGGGTATCTCTTATTCTATATATAAACCTCCGAACCTCTCGATTTGATTCCAGCCTGTAACTCACTCCCGGGTATCTGTTATTCTATATTTAAACCCCCCGAACCCCACAAATAGATTCCAGCCTGGAACTCACTCCCGGGTATCTGTTATTCTATATATAAACCGCCCGAACCCATCGATTAGATTCCAGCCTGTAACTCACTCCCGAGTATCTGTTATTCTATATATAAATCTCCCAAACCCCACAATTAGATTCCAGCTTGTAACTTACTCCCGGGTATCTGTATTCTATATATAAAACCCCGAACCCCTCGATTAGATTCCAGCCTGTAACTCACTCCCGGGCATCTGTTATTCGATATATAAACCCCCCGAACCCCTCGATTAGATTCCAGCCTGTAACTCACTCCCGGGCATCTGTAATTCGGTATATAAACCCCCCCGAACCCCCCGATTAGATTCCAGCCTGTAACTCACTCCCGGGTATCTGTTATTCAATATATAAACCCCCCGGACACCTCGATTAGATTCCAGCCTGTAACTCACTCCCAGGTATCTGTTATTCTATATATAAACCCCCCGAACCCCACAATTAGAGTCCAGCCTGTAACTCAATCCCGGGTATCTGTTATTCTATATATAAACCCCCCGAACTTCACAATTAGATTCCAGCCTGTAACTCACTCCCGGGTATCTGTTATTCTATATATAAACCCCACAAACCCCTCGATTAGATTCCAGCCTGCAACTCAATCCTGGGTATCTGTTATTATATGTATAAACACCCCGAACCCCTCGATTATATTCCAGCCTGTAACTCACTCCCGGACATCTGTTATTCTACATATAAACCCCCCCGAACCTCTCGATTAGATTCCAGCCTGTAACTCACTCCCGGGTAACTGTTATTCTATATATAACCCCCCCCCCCCCCGAAACCCACAATTAGATTCCATCCTGTAATTCACTCCCGGGTATCTGTTATTCTATATATAAACACCCCGAACCCCTCGATTAGATTCCAGCATGTAACTCACTCCCGGGTATCTGTTATTTTATATATAAGCCCCCCGAACCTCTCGATTAGATTCCAGCCTGTAACTCACTCCCGGGTATCTGTTATTCTATATATACACCCCCTGAACCCCTCGATTAGATTCCAGTCTGTAACTTACTCCTGAGTATCTGTTATTCTATATATAAACCCTCCAAACATTTCGATTAGATTCCAGTCTGTAACTCACTCCCGGGTATCTGTTATTGTATATATAAACCCCCGGACCCCCCGATTAGATTCCAGCCTGTAACACACTCGCAGGTATCTGTTATTCTATATA
Organism: Pristiophorus japonicus; assembly: GCF_044704955.1. NCBI lineage: Eukaryota > Metazoa > Chordata > Chondrichthyes > Pristiophoridae > Pristiophorus > Pristiophorus japonicus. The sequence continues at coordinate 19,788,554 of NC_092011.1, read as the reverse complement.
TAAACCCCCCGAACCCCTCGATTAGGTTCCAGCCTGTAACTCACTCGCGGGTATCTGTTATTCGATATATAAACCCACTGAACCACTCAATTCGATTCCGGCCTGTAACTCACTCCTCGGTATCTGTTTTTGTATATCTAAACCCCCCGAACCCCTTGATTAGATTCCAGCCTTTAATTCACTCCCGTGTATCTGTTATTCTATATATAAACCCCCTGAACCACTCAATTCGATTCCGGCCTGTAACTCACTCCTCGGTATCAGTTATTCTCTATTTAAATCCCAGAAACCATCGATTAGATTCCAGCCTGTAACTCACTCCTCGGTATCAGTTATTCTCTATTTAAATCCCCGAAACCATCGATTAGATTCCAGCCTGTAACTCACTCCCGAGTATCTGTTATTCTATATATCAACCCCCTGAAGCCCGCAATTAGATTCCAGGCTGTAACTTACTCCTGAGTATCTGTTATTCTATATATAAACTCTCCAAACACTTCGGTTAGATTCCAGCCTGTAACTCACTCCCGGGTATCTGTTATTCGATATATAAACCCCCCAAACCCCTCGATTAGAATCCAGCATGTAACTCACTCCTAGGTATCTGTTCTTGGATATATAAACCTCCCGAACCCCACAATTAGATTCCTGTCTGTAACTTACTCCCGGGTATCTGTTATTCTATATATAAACCCCCTGAACCCCTTGATTAGATTGCAGCCTGCAACTCACTCCCGGCCGGATATCTGTTACTCTACACATAAACCCCCAGAACCTCTCGATTAGCTTCCAGCCTCGAACTCACTCCCGGGTATCAGTTATTCTATATGTAAACCCTCGGAACCCCTCGAATAGATTCCAGACTGTAACTCACTCCCGGGTATCTGTTATTAAATATATAAACCCCCCGAACCCCACAATTAGATTCCAGCCTGTAACTCACTCCCGGGTATCTGTCATTCAATATATAAATCCCCCGAACCCCTCGATTAGATTCCAACCTGTAACTCACTCCAGGGTATCTGTTATTCTATATCTAAACCCCCCGAACCCATCGATTAGATTCCAGCCTGTAACTCACTCCCGAGTATCTGTTATTCCATATATAAACCTCCTGAACCCCACAATTAGATTCCAGCCTGAAACTTACTCCTGGGTATCTGTTATTCTGTATATAAACCCCCCGAACCCCTCGATTAATTCCAGCCTGGAACTCACTCCCTGGGTATCAGTTATTCGATATATAAACCCCCGAACCCCTCGATTAGATTCCAGCCTGTAACTCACTCCCGGGTATCTGTTATTCTATATATAAACCCCCCGGACACCTCGATTAGATTCCAGCCTGTAACTCACTCCCTGGGTATCAGTTATTTGAAATATAAACCCCCGAGACACCTCGATTAGATTCCAGCCTGTAACTCACTCCCAGGTATCTGTTATTCTATATATAAACCCCCTCAACCCCTTGATTAGATTCCAGCCTGTAACTCACTCCCAGGTATCTGTTATTCTATATTTAATCCCCCGAACCCCACAATTAGATTCCAGCCTGTAGCTCACTCCCAGGTATCTGTTATTCAATATATAACCCCCTGAACCCCGCAATTAGATTCCAGCCTGTAACTGAATCCCGGATATCTGTATTCTATATATAAACCCCCGAACCCCTCGATTAGATTCCAGCCTGTAACTCACTCCCGGCATCTGTTATTCTATATATAACCCCCCTGAACCCCTCGATTAGATTCCAGCCTGTAACTCACTCCCGGGTATCTGTTATTCTATATATAAACCCCCCGAACCCCACAATTAGATTACAGCCTGTAACTCAACTCCCGGGTATCTGTTATTCTATATATAAACCCCACAAACCCCTCGATTAGATTCCAGCCTGTAACTCACTCCCAGGTATCCGTTATTCTATATATAACCCCCTGAACCCCGCAATTAGATTCCAGCCTGTAACTGACTCCCGGGTATCTGTATTCTATACATAAACCCCCGAACCCCTCGATTTGATTCCAGCCTGTAACTCACTCCCGGGCATCTGTTATTCTATATATAAACCCCCTGAACCCCTCGATTAGATTCCAGCCTGTAACTCACTCCCGGGTATCTGTTATTCTATATATAATCCCCCCGAACCCCACAATTAGATCCCAGCCTGTAACTCAATCTCGGGTATCTGTTAATATATATATATAAACACCCCGAACCCCTCGATTAAATTCCAGCCTGTAACTCACCCCCGGGTATCTCTTATTCTATATATAAACCTCCGAACCTCTCGATTTGATTCCAGCCTGTAACTCACTCCCGGGTATCTGTTATTCTATATTTAAACCCCCCGAACCCCACAAATAGATTCCAGCCTGGAACTCACTCCCGGGTATCTGTTATTCTATATATAAACCGCCCGAACCCATCGATTAGATTCCAGCCTGTAACTCACTCCCGAGTATCTGTTATTCTATATATAAATCTCCCAAACCCCACAATTAGATTCCAGCTTGTAACTTACTCCCGGGTATCTGTATTCTATATATAAAACCCCGAACCCCTCGATTAGATTCCAGCCTGTAACTCACTCCCGGGCATCTGTTATTCGATATATAAACCCCCCGAACCCCTCGATTAGATTCCAGCCTGTAACTCACTCCCGGGCATCTGTAATTCGATATATAAACCCCCCCGAACCCCCCGATTAGATTCCAGCCTGTAACTCACTCCCGGGTATCTGTTATTCAATATATAAACCCCCCGGACACCTCGATTAGATTCCAGCCTGTAACTCACTCCCAGGTATCTGTTATTCTATATATAAACCCCCCGAACCCCACAATTAGAGTCCAGCCTGTAACTCAATCCCGGGTATCTGTTATTCTATATATAAACCCCCCGAACTTCACAATTAGATTCCAGCCTGTAACTCACTCCCGGGTATCTGTTATTCTATATATAAACCCCACAAACCCCTCGATTAGATTCCAGCCTGCAACTCAATCCTGGGTATCTGTTATTATATGTATAAACACCCCGAACCCCTCGATTATATTCCAGCCTGTAACTCACTCCCGGACATCTGTTATTCTACATATAAACCCCCCGAACCTCTCGATTAGATTCCAGCCTGTAACTCACTCCCGGGTAACTGTTATTCTATATATAACCCCCCCCCCCCCCCCCCCGAAACCCACAATTAGATTCCATCCTGTAATTCACTCCCGGGTATCTGTTATTCTATATATAAACACCCCGAACCCCTCGATTAGATTCCAGCCTGTAACTCACTCCCGGGTATCTGTTATTTTATATATAAGCCCCCCGAACCTCTCGATTAGATTCCAGCCTGTAACTCACTCCCGGGTATCTGTTATTCTATATATACACCCCCTGAACCCCTCGATTAGATTCCAGTCTGTAACTTACTCCTGAGTATCTGTTATTCTATATATAAACCCTCCAAACATTTCGATTAGATTCCAGTCTGTAACTCACTCCCGGGTATCTGTTATTGTATATATAAACCCCCGGACCACCCGATTAGATTCCAGCCTGTAACACACTCGCAGGTATCTGTTATTCTATATATAAACCCCCCGAACCCCTCGATTAGGTTCCAGCCTGTAACTCACTCGCGGGTATCTGTTATTCGATATATAAACCCACTGAACCACTCAATTCGATTCCGGCCTGTAACTCACTCCTCGGTATCTGTTTTTGTATATCTAAACCCCCCGAACCCCTCGATTAGATTCCAGCCTTTAATTCACTCCCGTGTATCTGTTATTCTATATATAAACCCCCTGAACCACTCAATTCGATTCCGGCCTGTAACTCACTCCTCGGTATCAGTTATTCTCTATTTAAATCCCCGAAACCATCGATTAGATTCCAGCCTGTAACTCACTCCTCGGTATCAGTTATTCTCTATTTAAATCCCCGAAACCATCGATTAGATTCCAGCCTGTAACTCACTCCCGGGTATCTGTCATTCAATAAATAAATCCCCCGAACCCCTCGATTAGATTCCAACCTGTAACTCACTCCAGGGTATCTGTTATTCTATATCTAAACCCCCCGAACCCATCGATTAGATTCCAGCCTGTAACTCACTCCCGAGTATCTGTTATTCCATATATAAACCTCCTGAACCCCACAATTAGATTCCAGCCTGAAACTTACTCCTGGGTATCTGTTATTCTGTATATAAACCCCCCGAACCCCTCGATTAATTCCAGCCTGGAACTCACTCCCTGGGTATCAGTTATTCGATATATAAACCCCCGAACCCCTCGATTAGATTCCAGCCTGTAACTCACTCCCGGGTATCTGTTATTCTATATATAAACCCCCCGGACACCTCGATTAGATTCCAGCCTGTAACTCACTCCCTGGGTATCAGTTATTTGAAATATAAACCCCCGAGACACCTCGATTAGATTCCAGCCTGTAACTCACTCCCAGGTATCTGTTATTCTATATATAAACCCCCTCAACCCCTTGATTAGATTCCAGCCTGTAACTCACTCCCAGGTATCTGTTATTCTATATTTAATCCCCCGAACCCCACAATTAGATTCCAGCCTGTAGCTCACTCCCAGGTATCTGTTATTCAATATATAACCCCCTGAACCCCGCAATTAGATTCCAGCCTGTAACTGAATCCCGGATATCTGTATTCTATATATAACCCCCCGAACCCCTCGATTAGATTCCAGCCTGTAACTCACTCCCGGCATCTGTTATTCTATATATAACCCCCCTGAACCCCTCGATTAGATTCCAGCCTGTAACTCACTCCCGGGTATCTGTTATTCTATATATAAACCCCCCGAACCCCACAATTAGATTACAGCCTGTAACTCAACTCCCGGGTATCTGTTATTCTATATATAAACCCCACAAACCCCTCGATTAGATTCCAGCCTGTAACTCACTCCCAGGTATCTGTTATTCTATATATAACCCCCTGAACCCCGCAATTAGATTCCAGCCTGTAACTGACTCCCGGGTATCTGTATTCTATACATAAACCCCCGAACCCCTCGATTAGATTCCAGCCTGTAACTCACTCCCGGGCATCTGTTATTCTATATATAAACCCCCTGAACCCCTCGATTAGATTCCAACCTGTAACTCACTCCCGGGTATCTGTTATTCTATATATAATCCCCCCGAACCCCACAATTAGATTCCAGCCTGTAACTCAACTTCGGGTATCTGTTATTCTATATATAAACCCCACAAACCCCTCGATTAGATTCCAGCCTGTAACTCAAATTCGGGTATCTGTTAATATATATATATAAACACCCCGAACCCCTCGATTAAATTCCAGCCTGTAACTCACCCCCGGGTATCTCTTATTCTATATATAAACCTCCGAACCTCTCGATTTGATTCCAGCCTGTAACTCACTCCCGGGTATCTGTTATTCTATATTTAAACCCCCCGAACCCCACAAATAGATTCCAGCCTGGAACTCACTCCCGGGTATCTGTTATTCTATATATAAACCGCCCGAACCCATCGATTAGATTCCAGCCTGTAACTCACTCCCGAGTATCTGTTATTCTATATATAAATCTCCCAAACCCCACAATTAGATTCCAGCTTGTAACTTACTCCCGGGTATCTGTATTCTATATATAAAACCCCGAACCCCTCGATTAGATTCCAGCCTGTAACTCACTCCCGGGCATCTGTTATTCGATATATAAACCCCCCGATCCCTCGATTAGATTCCAGCCTGTAACTCACTCCCGGGCATCTGTAATTCGATATATAAACCCCCCCGAACCCCCCGATTAGATTCCAGCCTGTAACTCACTCCCGGGTATCTGTTATTCAATATATAAACCCCCCGGACACCTCGATTAGATTCCAGCCTGTAACTCACTCCCAGGTATCTGTTATTCTATATATAAACCCCCCGAACCCCACAATTAGAGTCCAGCCTGTAACTCAATCCCGGGTATCTGTTATTCTATATATAAACCCCCCGAACTTCACAATTAGATTCCAGCCTGTAACTCACTCCCGGGTATCTGTTATTCTATATATAAACCCCACAAACCCCTCGATTAGATTCCAGCCTGCAACTCAATCCTGGGTATCTGTTATTATATGTATAAACACCCCGAACCCCTCGATTATATTCCAGCCTGTAACTCACTCCCGGACATCTGTTATTCTACATATAAACCCCCCCGAACCTCTCGATTAGATTCCAGCCTGTAACTCACTCCCGGGTAACTGTTATTCTATATATAACCCCCCCCCCCCCGAAACCCACAATTAGATTCCATCCTGTAATTCACTCCCGGGTATCTGTTATTCTATATATAAACACCCCGAACCCCTCGATTAGATTCCAGCCTGTAACTCACTCCCGGGTATCTGTTATTTTATATATAAGCCCCCCGAACCTCTCGATTAGATTCCAGCCTGTAACTCACTCCCGGGTATCTGTTATTCTATATATACACCCCCTGAACCCCTCGATTAGATTCCAGTCTGTAACTTACTCCTGAGTATCTGTTATTCTATATATAAACCCTCCAAACATTTCGATTAGATTCCAGTCTGTAACTCACTCCCGGGTATCTGTTATTGTATATATAAACCCCCGGACCCCCCGATTAGATTCCAGCCTGTAACACACTCGCAGGTATCTGTTATTCTATATATAAACCCCCCGAACCCCTCGATTAGGTTCCAGCCTGTAACTCACTCGCGGGTATCTGTTATTCGATATATAAACCCACTGAACCACTCAATTCGATTCCGGCCTGTAACTCACTCCTCGGTATCTGTTTTTGTATATCTAAACCCCCCGAACCCCTTGATTAGATTCCAGCCTTTAATTCACTCCCGTGTATCTGTTATTCTATATATAAACCCCCTGAACCACTCAATTCGATTCCGGCCTGTAACTCACTCCTCGGTATCAGTTATTCTCTATTTAAATCCCAGAAACCATCGATTAGATTCCAGCCTGTAACTCACTCCTCGGTATCAGTTATTCTCTATTTAAATCCCCGAAACCATCGATTAGATTCCAGCCTGTAACTCACTCCCGAGTATCTGTTATTCTATATATCAACCCCCTGAAGCCCGCAATTAGATTCCAGGCTGTAACTTACTCCTGAGTATCTGTTATTCTATATATAAACTCTCCAAACACTTCGGTTAGATTCCAGCCTGTAACTCACTCCCGGGTATCTGTTATTCGATATATAAACCCCCCAAACCCCTCGATTAGAATCCAGCATGTAACTCACTCCTAGGTATCTGTTCTTGGATATATAAACCTCCCGAACCCCACAATTAGATTCCTGTCTGTAACTTACTCCCGGGTATCTGTTATTCTATATATAAACCCCCTGAACCCCTTGATTAGATTGCAGCCTGCAACTCACTCCCGGCCGGATATCTGTTACTCTACACATAAACCCCCAGAACCTCTCGATTAGCTTCCAGCCTCGAACTCACTCCCGGGTATCAGTTATTCTATATGTAAACCCTCGGAACCCCTCGAATAGATTCCAGACTGTAACTCACTCCCGGGTATCTGTTATTAAATATATAAACCCCCCGAACCCCACAATTAGATTCCAGCCTGTAACTCACTCCCGGGTATCTGTCATTCAATATATAAATCCCCCGAACCCCTCGATTAGATTCCAACCTGTAACTCACTCCAGGGTATCTGTAATTCTATATCTAAACCCCCCGAACCCATCGATTAGATTCCAGCCTGTAACTCACTCCCGAGTATCTGTTATTCCATATATAAACCTCCTGAACCCCACAATTAGATTCCAGCCTGAAACTTACTCCTGGGTATCTGTTATTCTGTATATAAACCCCCCGAACCCCTCGATTAATTCCAGCCTGGAACTCACTCCCTGGGTATCAGTTATTCGATATATAAACCCCCGAACCCCTCGATTAGATTCCAGCCTGTAACTCACTCCCGGGTATCTGTTATTCTATATATAAACCCCCCGGACACCTCGATTAGATTCCAGCCTGTAACTCACTCCCTGGGTATCAGTTATTTGAAATATAAACCCCCGAGACACCTCGATTAGATTCCAGCCTGTAACTCACTCCCAGGTATCTGTTATTCTATATATAAACCCCCTCAACCCCTTGATTAGATTCCAGCCTGTAACTCACTCCCAGGTATCTGTTATTCTATATTTAATCCCCCGAACCCCACAATTAGATTCCAGCCTGTAGCTCACTCCCAGGTATCTGTTATTCAATATATAACCCCCTGAACCCCGCAATTAGATTCCAGCCTGTAACTGAATCCCGGATATCTGTATTCTATATATAAACCCCCGAACCCCTCGATTAGATTCCAGCCTGTAACTCACTCCCGGCATCTGTTATTCTATATATAACCCCCCTGAACCCCTCGATTAGATTCCAGCCTGTAACTCACTCCCGGGTATCTGTTATTCTATATATAAACCCCCCGAACCCCACAATTAGATTACAGCCTGTAACTCAACTCCCGGGTATCTGTTATTCTATATATAAACCCCACAAACCCCTCGATTAGATTCCAGCCTGTAACTCACTCCCAGGTATCCGTTATTCTATATATAACCCCCTGAACCCCGCAATTAGATTCCAGCCTGTAACTGACTCCCGGGTATCTGTATTCTATACATAAACCCCCGAACCCCTCGATTTGATTCCAGCCTGTAACTCACTCCCGGGCATCTGTTATTCTATATATAAACCCCCTGAACCCCTCGATTAGATTCCAGCCTGTAACTCACTCCCGGGTATCTGTTATTCTATATATAATCCCCCCGAACCCCACAATTAGATTCCAGCCTGTAACTCAATCTCGGGTATCTGTTAATATATATATATAAACACCCCGAACCCCTCGATTAAATTCCAGCCTGTAACTCACCCCCGGGTATCTCTTATTCTATATATAAACCTCCGAACCTCTCGATTTGATTCCAGCCTGTAACTCACTCCCGGGTATCTGTTATTCTATATTTAAACCCCCCGAACCCCACAAATAGATTCCAGCCTGGAACTCACTCCCGGGTATCTGTTATTCTATATATAAACCGCCCGAACCCATCGATTAGATTCCAGCCTGTAACTCACTCCCGAGTATCTGTTATTCTATATATAAATCTCCCAAACCCCACAATTAGATTCCAGCTTGTAACTTACTCCCGGGTATCTGTATTCTATATATAAAACCCCGAACCCCTCGATTAGATTCCAGCCTGTAACTCACTCCCGGGCATCTGTTATTCGATATATAAACCCCCCGAACCCCTCGATTAGATTCCAGCCTGTAACTCACTCCCGGGCATCTGTAATTCGATATATAAACCCCCCCGAACCCCCCGATTAGATTCCAGCCTGTAACTCACTCCCGGGTATCTGTTATTCAATATATAAACCCCCCGGACACCTCGATTAGATTCCAGCCTGTAACTCACTCCCAGGTATCTGTTATTCTATATATAAACCCCCCGAACCCCACAATTAGAGTCCAGCCTGTAACTCAATCCCGGGTATCTGTTATTCTATATATAAACCCCCCGAACTTCACAATTAGATTCCAGCCTGTAACTCACTCCCGGGTATCTGTTATTCTATATATAAACCCCACAAACCCCTCGATTAGATTCCAGCCTGCAACTCAATCCTGGGTATCTGTTATTATATGTATAAACACCCCGAACCCCTCGATTATATTCCAGCCTGTAACTCACTCCCGGACATCTGTTATTCTACATATAAACCCCCCGAACCTCTCGATTAGATTCCAGCCTGTAACTCACTCCCGGGTAACTGTTATTCTATATATAACCCCCCCTCCCCCCCCCCGAAACCCACAATTAGATTCCATCCTGTAATTCACTCCCGGGTATCTGTTATTCTATATATAAACACCCCGAACCCCTCGATTAGATTCCAGCCTGTAACTCACTCCCGGGTATCTGTTATTTTATATATAAGCCCCCCGAACCTCTCGATTAGATTCCAGCCTGTAACTCACTCCCGGGTAACTGTTATTCTATATATAACCCCCCCCCCCCCCCCCCGAACCCCTCGATTATATTCCAGCCTGTAACTCACTCCCGGACATCTGTTATTCTACATATAAACCCCCCGAACCTCTCGATTAGATTCCAGCCTGTAACTCACTCCCGGGTAACTGTTATTCTATATATAACCCCCCCCCCCCCCCGAAACCCACAATTAGATTCCATCCTGTAATTCACTCCCGGGTATCTGTTATTCTATATATAAACACCCCGAACCCCTCGATTAGATTCCAGCCTGTAACTCACTCCCGGGTATCTGTTATTTTATATATAAGCCCCCCGAACCTCTCGATTAGATTCCAGCCTGTAACTCACTCCCGGGTATCTGTTATTCTATATATACACCCCCTGAACCCCTCGATTAGATTCCAGTCTGTAACTTACTCCTGAGTATCTGTTATTCTATATATAAACCCTCCAAACATTTCGATTAGATTCCAGTCTGTAACTCACTCCCGGGTATCTGTTATTGTATATATAAACCCCCGGACCCCCCGATTAGATTCCAGCCTGTAACACACTCGCAGGTATCTGTTATTCTATATATAAACCCCCCGAACCCCTCGATTAGGTTCCAGCCTGTAACTCACTCGCGGGTATCTGTTATTCGATATATAAACCCACTGAACCACTCAATTCGATTCCGGCCTGTAACTCACTCCTCGGTATCTGTTTTTGTATATCTAAACCCCCCGAACCCCTCGATTAGATTCCAGCCTTTAATTCACTCCCGTGTATCTGTTATTCTATATATAAACCCCCTGAACCACTCAATTCGATTCCGGCCTGTAACTCACTCCTCGGTATCAGTTATTCTCTATTTAAATCCCAGAAACCATCGATTAGATTCCAGCCTGTAACTCACTCCTCGGTATCAGTTATTCTCTATTTAAATCCCCGAAACCATCGATTAGATTCCAGCCTGTAACTCACTCCCGAGTATCTGTTATTCTATTTATCAACCCTCTGAAGCCCGCAATTAGATTCCAGCCTGTAACTTACTCCTGAGTATCTGTTATTCTATATATAAACTCTCCAAACACTTCGGTTAGATTCCAGCCTGTAACTCACTCCCGGGTATCTGTTATTCGATATATAAACCCCCCAAACCCCTCGATTAGAATCCAGCATGTAACTTACTCCTAGGTATCTGTTCTTGGATATATAAACCCCCCGAATCCCTCGATTTGATTCCAGCCTGGAACTCACTCCCGGGTATCTGTTATTCTATATATCAACCCCCCTGAACCCCGCAATTAGATTCCAGCCTGTAACTCACTCCCGGATATCTGTTATTCTATATATAAACCCCTCGAACCCATCGATTAGATTCCAGCCTGTAACTCGCTCCTGAGTATCTGTTATTCTATTTATAAACCTCCCGAACCCCACAATTAGATTCCTGTCTGTAACTTACTCCCGGGTATCTGTTATTCTATATATAAACCCCCTGAACCCCTTGATTAGATTCCAGCCTGTAACTCCCTCCCAGGTATCTGTTATTCTGTATATAAACCCCCTGAACCCCGCAATTAGATTCCAGCCTGTAACTCACTCCCGGGTATCTGTTATTCGATACATAAACCCCCCGAACCCCTCGATAAGAATCCAGCCTGTAACTCACTCCCGGGTATCTGTTATTCTATATATAAACCCCCTGAACCCCCCGATTAGATTCCAGCCTGCAACTCACTCCCGGGTATCTGTTATTCTATATAGTCAACCCCTGAACCTCTCGATTAGATTCCAGCCTGCAACTCAGTCCCGGATATCTGTTACTCTACACATAAACCCCCAGAACCTCTCGATTAGCTTCCAGCCTCTAACTCACTCCCGGGTATCTGTTATTCTATATATAAACCCTCGGAACCCCTCGAATAGATTCCAGCCTGTAACTCACTCCCGGGTATCTGTTATTCTATATAGACAACCCCTGAACCCCGCAATTAGATTCCAGCCTGTAACTCACTCCCGGGTATCTGTTATTCTATATAGACAACCCCTGAACCTCTCGATTAGATTGCAGCCTGCAACTCACTCCCGGCCGGATATCTGTTACTCTACACATAAACCCCCAGAACCTCTAGATTAGCTTCCAGCCTCGAACTCACTCCCGGGTATCAGTTATTCTATATGTAAACCCTCGGAACCCCTCGAATAGATTCCAGACTGTAACTCAATCCCGGGTATCTGTTATTCTATATATAAACCCCCCGAACTTCACAATTAGATTCCAGCCTGTAACTCACTCCCGGGTATCTGTTATTCTATATATAAACCCCACAAACCCCTCGATTAGAGTCCAGCCTGTAACTCAATCCCGGGTATCTGTTATTCTATATATAAACCCCCCGAACTTCACAATTAGATTCCAGCCTGTAACTCACTCCCGGGTATCTGTTATTCTATATATAAACCCCACAAACCCCTCGATTAGATTCCAGCCTGCAACTCAATCCTGGGTATCTGTTATTATATGTATAAACACCCCGAACCCCTCGATTATATTCCAGCCTGTAACTCACTCCCGGACATCTGTTATTCTACATATAAACCCCCCGAACCTCTCGATTAGATTCCAGCCTGTAACTCACTCCCGGGTAACTGTTATTCTCTATATAACCCCCCCCCCCGAAACCCACAATTAGATTCCATCCTGTAATTCACTCCCGGGTATCTGTTATTCTATATATAAACACCCCGAACCCCTCGATTAGATTCCAGCCTGTAACTCACTCCCGGGTATCTGTTATTTTATATATAAGCCCCCCGAACCTCTCGATTAGATTCCAGCCTGTAACTCACTCCCGGGTATCTGTTATTCTATATATACACCCCCTGAACCCCTCGATTAGATTCCAGTCTGTAACTTACTCCTGAGTATCTGTTATTCTATATATAAACCCTCCAAACATTTCGATTAGATTCCAGTCTGTAACTCACTCCCGGGTATCTGTTATTGTATATATAAACCCCCGGACCCCCCGATTAGATTCCAGCCTGTAACACACTCGCAGGTATCTGTTATTCTATATATAAACCCCCCGAACCCCTCGATTAGGTTCCAGCCTGTAACTCACTCGCGGGTATCTGTTATTCGATATATAAACCCACTGAACCACTCAATTCGATTCCGGCCTGTAACTCACTCCTCGGTATCTGTTTTTGTATATCTAAACCCCCCGAACCCCTCGATTAGATTCCAGCCTTTAATTCACTCCCGTGTATCTGTTATTCTATATATAAACCCCCTGAACCACTCAATTCGATTCCGGCCTGTAACTCACTCCTCGGTATCAGTTATTCTCTATTTAAATCCCAGAAACCATCGATTAGATTCCAGCCTGTAACTCACTCCTCGGTATCAGTTATTCTCTATTTAAATCCCCGAAACCATCGATTAGATTCCAGCCTGTAACTCACTCCCGGGTATCTGTTATTCAATATATAAACCCCCCGGACACCTCGATTAGATTCCAGCCTGTAACTCACTCCCAGGTATCTGTTATTCTATATATAAACCCCCCGAACCCCACAATTAGAGTCCAGCCTGTAACTCAATCCCGGGTATCTGTTATTCTATATATAAACCCCCCGAACTTCACAATTAGATTCCAGCCTGTAACTCACTCCCGGGTATCTGTTATTCTATATATAAACCCCACAAACCCCTCGATTAGATTCCAGCCTGCAACTCAATCCTGGGTATCTGTTATTATATGTATAAACACCCCGAACCCCTCGATTATATTCCAGCCTGTAACTCACTCCCGGACATCTGTTATTCTACATATAAACCCCCCGAACCTCTCGATTAGATTCCAGCCTGTAACTCACTCCCGGGTAACTGTTATTCTATATATAACCCCCCCCCCCCCCGAAACCCACAATTAGATTCCATCCTGTAATTCACTCCCGGGTATCTGTTATTCTATATATAAACACCCCGAACCCCTCGATTAGATTCCAGCCTGTAACTCACTCCCGGGTATCTGTTATTTTATATATAAGCCCCCCGAACCTCTCGATTAGATTCCAGCCTGTAACTCACTCCCGGGTATCTGTTATTCTATATATACACCCCCTGAACCCCTCGATTAGATTCCAGTCTGTAACTTACTCCTGAGTATCTGTTATTCTATATATAAACCCTCCAAACATTTCGATTAGATTCCAGTCTGTAACTCACTCCCGGGTATCTGTTATTGTATATATAAACCCCCGGACCCCCCGATTAGATTCCAGCCTGTAACACACTCGCAGGTATCTGTTATTCTGTATATAAACCCCCCGAACCCCTCGATTAGGTTCCAGCCTGTAACTCACTCGCGGGTATCTGTTATTCGATATATAAACCCACTGAACCACTCAATTCGATTCCGGCCTGTAACTCACTCCTCGGTATCTGTTTTTCTATATCTAAACCCCCCGAACCCCTCGATTAGATTCCAGCCTTTAATTCACTCCCGTGTATCTGTTATTCTATATATAAACCCCCTGAACCACTCAATTCGATTCCGGCCTGTAACTCACTCCTCGGTATCAGTTATTCTCTATTTAAATCCCAGAAACCATCGATTAGATTCCAGCCTGTAACTCACTCCTCGGTATCAGTTATTCTCTATTTAAATCCCCGAAACCATCGATTAGATTCCAGCCTGTAACTCACTCCCGAGTATCTGTTATTCTATATATCAACCCCCTGAAGCCCGCAATTAGATTCCAGCCTGTAACTTACTCCTGAGTATCTGTTATTCTATATATAAACTCTCCAAACACTTCGGTTAGATTCCAGCCTGTAACTCACTCCCGGGTATCTGTTATTCGATATATAAACCCCCCAAACCCCTCGATTAGAATCCAGCATGTAACTTACTCCTAGGTATCTGTTCTTGGATATATAAACCCCCCGAACCCCTCGATTTGATTCCAGCCTGGAACTCACTCCCGGGTATCTGTTATTCTATATATCAACCCCCCTGAACCCCGCAATTAGATTCCAGCCTGTAACTCACTCCCGGATATCTGTTATTCTATATATAAACCCCTCGAACCCATCGATTAGATTCCAGCCTGTAACTCACTCCCTGGGTATCAGTTATTTGAAATATAAACCCCCGAGACACCTCGATTAGATTCCAGCCTGTAACTCACTCCCAGGTATCTGTTATTCTATATATAAACCCCCTCAACCCCTTGATTAGATTCCAGCCTGTAACTCACTCCCAGGTATCTGTTATTCTATATTTAATCCCCCGAACCCCACAATTAGATTCCAGCCTGTAGCTCACTCCCAGGTATCTGTTATTCAATATATAACCCCCTGAACCCCGCAATTAGATTCCAGCCTGTAACTGAATCCCGGGTATCTGTATTCTATATATAAACCCCCGAACCCCTCGATTAGATTCCAGCCTGTAACTCACTCCCGGCATCTGTTATTCTATATATAACCCCCCTGAACCCCTCGATTAGATTCCAGCCTGTAATTCACTCCCGGGTATCTGTTATTCTATATATAAACCCCCCGAACCCCACAATTAGATTACAGCCTGTAACTCAACTCCCGGGTATCTGTTATTCTATATATAAACCCCACAAACCCCTCGATTAGATTCCAGCCTGTAACTCACTCCCAGGTATCTGTTATTCTATATATAACCCCCTGAACCCCGCAATTAGATTCCAGCCTGTAACTGACTCCCGGGTATCTGTATTCTATACATAAACCCCCGAACCCCTCGATTAGATTCCAGCCTGTAACTCACTCCCGGGCATCTGTTATTCTATATATAAACCCCCTGAACCCCTCGATTAGATTAAAGCCTGTAACTCACTCCCGGGTATCTGTTATTCTATATATAATCCCCCCGAACCCCACAATTAGATTCCAGCCTGTAACTCAACTTCGGGTATCTGTTATTCTATATATAAACCCCACAAACCCCTCGATTAGATTCCAGCCTGTAACTCAATCTCGGGTATCTGTTAATATATATATATAAACACCCCGAACCCCTCGATTAAATTCCAGCCTGTAACTCACCCCCGGGTATCTGTTATTCTATATATAAACCTCCGAACCTCTCGATTAGATTCCAGCCTGTAACTCAATCCCAGGTATCTGTTAATATATATATAAACACCCCGAACCCCTCGATTAAATTCCAGCCTGTAACTCACCCCCGGGTATCTGTTATTCTATATATAAACCTCCGAACCTCTCGATTAGATTCCAGCCTGTAACTCAATCCCGGGTATCTGTTAATATATATATAAACACCCCGAACCCCTCGATTAAATTCCAGCCTGTAACTCACCCCCGGGTATCTGTTATTCTATATATAAATCCCCCGAACCCCTCAATTAGATTCCAGCCTGTAACTCACTCCCTGGGTATCAGTTATTCGATATATAAACCCCCGAACCCCTCGATTAGATTCCAGCCGAGAACTCACTCCCGGGTATCTGTTTTTCTATATATAAATCCCCCGAACCCCTCAATTAGATTCCAGCCTGAAACTCACTCCCTGGGTATCAGTTATTTGATATATAAACCCCCGAGACACGTCGATTAGATTCCAGCCTGTAACTCACTCCCAGGTATCTGTTATTCTATATATAAACCCCCTGAAACCCTTGATTAGATTCCAGCCTATAACTCACTCCCGGGTATCTGTTATTCTATATTTAATCCCCCCGAACCCCACAATTAGATTCCAGCCTGTAACTCACTCCCGGGTATCTGTTATTCTATATATAAACCTCCGAACCTATCGATTAGATTCCAGCCGAGAACTCACTCCCGGGTATCTGTTTTTCTCAAAATATATCCCCCGAACCCCTCAATTAGATTCCAGTCTGTAACTCACTCCCTGGGTGTCAGTTATTTGATATATAAACCCCCGAGACACCTCGATTAGATTCCAGCCTGTAACTCACTCCCAGGTATCTGTTATTCTATATATAACCCCCTGAACCCCGTAATTAGATTCAAGCCTGAAACTTACTCCTGGGTATCTGTTATTCTGTATATAAACCTCCGAACCTCTTGATTAGATTCCAGCCTGTAACTCACTCCCGGGTATCTGTTATTCTATATATATATATATATCCCCCGAACCCCTCGATTAATTCCAGCCTGGTACTCTCTCCCTGGGTATCAGTTATTCGATATATAAACCCCCGAACCCCTCGATTAGATTCCAGCCTGTAACTCACTCCCGGGCATCTGTTATTCTATATATAAACCCCCTGAACCCCTCGATTAGATTCCAGCCTGTAACTCACTCCCGGGTATCTGTTATTCTGTATATAAACCCCCCGAACCCCACAATTAGATTCCAGCCAGTAACTCAACTCCCGGGTATCTGTTATTCTATACATAAACCCCACAAACCCCTCGATTAGATTCCAGCCTGTAACTCAATCCCGGGTATCTGTTAATATATATATAAACACCCCGAACCCCTCGATTAGATTCCAGCCTGTAACTCACTCCCGGATATCTGTTATTCGATATATAAACCTCCGAACCTCTCGATTAGATTCCAGCCTGTAACTCACTCCAGGGTATTTGTTTTTCGATATATAAATCTCCCGAACCCCTCAATTAGATTCCAGCCTGTAATTGACTCCCGGGTATCTGTATTCTATATATAAACCCCCGAACCCCTCGATTAGATTCCAGCCTGTAACTCACTCCCGGGCATCTGTTATTCTATATATAAACCCCCTGAACCCCTCGATTAGATTCCAGCCTGTAACTCACTCCCGGGTATCTGTTATTCTGTATATAAACCCCCCGAACCCCACAATTAGATTCCAGCCTGTAACTCAACTCCCGGGTATCTGTTATTCTATATATAAACCCCACAAACCCCTCGATTAGATTCCAGCCTGTAACTCAATCCCGGGTATCTGTTAATATATATATAAACACCCCGAACCCCTCGATTAGATTCCAGCCTGTAACTCACTCCCGGGTATCTGTTATTCGATATATAAACCACCGAACCTCTCGATTAGATTCCAGCCTGTAACTCACTCCAGGGTATTTGTTTTTCGATATATAAATCCCCCGAACCCCTCAATTAGATTCCAGCCTGTAACTCACTCCCTGGGTATCAATTATTCGATATATAAACCCCCGGACACATCGATTAGATTCCAGCCTGTAACTCACTCCCAGGTATCTGTTATTCTATATATAAAGCCCCTGAACCCCGCATCAGATTCCAGCCTGCAACTGACTCCCGGGTGTCTGTATTCTATATATAAACCCCCTGAACCCCTCAATTAGATTCCAGCCTGTAACTTACTCCCGGGTATCTGTATTCTATATATAAACCCCCCGAACCCCTCGATTAGATTCCAGTTTGAAACTCACTCCCGGGTATCTGTTATTCTATATATAAACCCCCCGAAACCCTCGATTAGATTCCAGCCTGTAACTCACTCGCGGGTATCTGTTATTCGATATACAAACCCCCCGAACCCCTCGATTAGATTCCAGCCTGTAACTCACTCCTCGGTATCTGTTATTCTATATATAAACCCCCTGAACCCCGCGATTAGATTTCAGCCTGGAACTCACTCCCGGGTATCTGTTATTCTATATGTACACCCCCTGAACCCATCGATTAGATTCCAGCCTGTAACTCACTCCCGGGTATCTGTTATTCGATATATACACCCCCTGAACCCCTCGATTAGATTCCAGCCTGTAACTTACTACTGAGTATCTGTTATTCTATATATAAACCCTCCAAACATTTCGAGTAGATTCCAGCCTGTAATTCACTCCCGTGTATCTGTTATTGTATATATAAACCCCCCAAACCCCTCGATTCGATTCCAGTCTGTAACTCACTCCCGGTTATGGTATCTGTTATTCCATATATAAACCCCCCAAAACCCTCGATTAGATTCTAGCCTGTAACTCACTACCATGTGTCTGTTATTCTATATATAAACCACCACCGCGAACCCCTCGATTAGATTTCAGCCTGTAACTCACTCCCGGGTATCTGTTATTCTATATATAAACCGCCCGAACCCCTCGATTAGATTCCAGCCTGTAACTCACTCCCGGGTATCTGTTATTCGATATATAAACCTCCGAACCTCTCGATTAGATTCCAGCCTGTAACTCACTCCAGGGTATCTGTTTTTCGATATATAAATCCCCCGGACACCTCGATTAGATTCCAGCCTGTAACTCAATCCCGGGTATCTGTTATTCTATATATAAACCGCCCGAACCCCTCGATTAGATTTCAGCCTGTAACTCACTCCTGGGTATCAGTTATTCTCTATTTAAATCCCCGAAACCATCGATTAGATTCCAGCCTGTAACTCACTCACGGGTATCTGTTATTCTTTATATCAACCCCCTGAACCCCGCAATTAGATTCCAGCCTGTAACTCACTCCCGGGTATCTGTTATTCTATATATAAACCCCCTGAACGCCTCGATTAGATTCCGACCTGTAACTTACTCCTGAGTATCTGTTATTCTATATATAAACTCTTCAAACACTTCGATTAGATTCCAGCCTGTAACTCACTCCCTGGTATCTGTTATTGTATATATAAACCCCCGGACCCCCCGATTAGATTCCAGCCTGTAACACACTCGCAGGTATCTGTTATTCTATATATAAACCACCCCGAACCCCTCGATTAGATTCCAGCCTGTAACTCACTCCTAGGTATCTGTTCTTGCATATATAAACCCCCCGAATCTCTCGATTAGATTCCAGCCAGTAACTCACTCCCGGGTATCTGTTATTCTGTATATAAACCCCTCGAACCCATCGATTAGATTCCAGCCTGTAACTCACTCCCGAGTATCTGTTATTCTATATATAAACCTCCCGAACCCCACAATTATATTCCTGCCTGTAACTTACTCCCGGGTCTCTGTTATTCTATACATAAACCCCCTGAACTCCTCGATTATATTCCAGCCTGTAACTCACTCTCGGGTATCTGTTTTTCTATATTTAAAATCCCCGAACCCCACAATTAGATTCCAGCCTCTAACTCACTCCCGGGTATCTTTTTTTCTATATATAAACCCCACAAACCCCTCGATTAGATTCCAGCCTGTAACTCAATCCCGGGTATCTGTTAATATATATATAAACACCCCGAACCCCTCGATTAAATTCCAGCCTGTAACTCACCCCCGGGTATCTGTTATTCTATATATAAACCTCCGAACCTCTCGATTAGATTCCAGCCTGTAACTCACTCCCGGGTATCTGTTTTTCGATATATAAATCCCCGAACCCCTCAATTAGATTCCAGCCTGTAACTCACTCCCTGGGTATCAGTTATTCGATATATAAACCCCAGAACCCCTCGATTAGATTCCAGCCGAGAACTCACTCCCGTGTATCTGTTTTTCTATATATAAATCCCCCGAACCCCTCAATTAGATTCCAGCCTGAAACTCACTCCCTGGGTATCAGTTATTTGATATATAAACCCCCGAGACACCTCGATTAGATTCCAGCCTGTAACTCACTCCCACGTATCTGTTATTCTATATATAAACCCCCTGAACCCCTTGATTAGATTCCAGCCTGTAACTCACTCCCGGGTATCTGTTATTCTATATTTAATCCCCCCGAACCCCACAATTAGATTCCAGCCTGTAACTCACTCCCGGGTATCTGTTATTCTATATATAAACCCCACAAATCCCTCGATTAGATTCCAGCCTGTAACTCACTCCCGGGTATCTGTTATTCTATATATAAACCTCCGAACCTATCGATTAGATTCCAGCCGAGAACTCACTCCCGGGTATCTGTTTTTCTCAAAATATATCCCCCGAACCCCTCAATTAGATTCCAGCCTGTAACTCACTCCCTGGGTGTCAGTTATTTGATATATAAACCCCCGCGACACCTCGATTAGATTCCAGCCTGTAACTCATTCCCAGGTATCTGTTATTCTATATATAACCCCCTGAACCTCGCAATTAGATTCCAGCCTGAAACTTACTCCTGGGTATCTGTTATTCTGTATATAAACCCCTGAACCCCTCGATTAGATTCCAGCCTGTAACTCACTCCCGGGTATCTGTTATTCTATATATAAACCACCCGAACCCCTCAATTAGATTCCAGCCTGTAACTCACTCCCGGGTATCTGTTATTCTATATATAAACCTCCGAACCTCTTGATTAGATTCCAGCCTGTAACTCACTCCCGGGTGTCTGTTACTCTATATATATATACCCGAACCCCTCGATTAAATCCAGCCTGGAACTCGCTCCCTGGGTATCAGTTATTCGATATATAAACCCCCGAACCCCTCGATTAGATTCCAGCCGGTAACTCACTCCCGGGCATATGTTATTCTATATATAAACCCCCCCGAACCCCTCGATTAGATTCCAGCCTGTAACTCACTCCCGGGTATCTGTTATTCTATATATAAACCCCCCGGACACCTCGATTAGATTCCAGCCTGCAACTCACTCTCAGGTATCTGTTATTCAATATATAACCCCCTGAAACCCGCAATTAGTTTCCAGCCTGTAACTGACTCCCGGGTATCTGTATTCTATATATAAACCCCCGAACCCCTCGATTAGATTCCAGCCTGTAACTCACTCCAGGGCATCTGTTATTCTATATCTAAACCCCCTGAACCCCTCGATTAG
This sequence comes from Pristiophorus japonicus, assembly GCF_044704955.1. Taxonomy (NCBI): domain Eukaryota; kingdom Metazoa; phylum Chordata; class Chondrichthyes; family Pristiophoridae; genus Pristiophorus; species Pristiophorus japonicus. Next base: position 19,766,767 of record NC_092011.1, on the reverse strand, counting down.
ATTCCAGCCTGTAACTCACTCCCGGGTATCTGTTATTTTATATTTAAACCCCCCGAATCCTACAATTAGATTCCAGCCTGTAACTCAACTCCCGGGTATCTGTTATTCTATATATAAACCCCACAAACCCCTCGATTAGATTCCAGCCTGTAACTCAATCCCGGGTATCTGTTAATATATATATAAACACCCCGAACCCCTCGATTAGATTCCAGCCTGTAACTCACTCCCGGGTATCTGTTATTCGATATATAAACCTCCGAACCTCTCGATTAGATTCCAGCCTGTAACTCATTCCAGGGTATCTGTTTTTCGATATATAAATCCCCCGAACCCCTCAATTAGATTCCAGCCTGTAACTCACTCCCTGGGTATCAGTTATTCGATATATAAACCCCCGGACACCTCGATTAGATTCCAGCCTGTAACCCACTCCCAGGTATCTGTTATTCTATATATAAAGCCCCTGAACCCCGCATCAGATTCCAGCCTGCAACTGACTCCCGGGTATCTGTATTCTATATATAAACCCCCCCGAACCCCTCGATTAGATTCCAGTTTGAAACTCACTCCCGGGTATCTGTTATTCGATATATAAACCCCCCGAAACCCTCGATTAGATTCCAGCCTGTAACTCACTCGCGGGTATCTGTTATTCGATATACAAACCCCCCGAACCCCTCGATTAGATTCCAGCCTGTAACTCACTCCTCGGTATCTGTTATTCTATATATAAACCCCCTGAACCCCGCGATTAGATTTCAGCCTGGAACTCACTCCCGGGTATGTGTTATTCTATATGTACACCCCCTGAACCCATCGATTAGATTCCAGCCTGTAACTCACTCCTCGGTATCTGTTATTCTATATATAAACCCCCTGAACCCCGCGATTAGATTTCAGCCTGGAGCTCACTCCCGGTTTTGTGTTATTCTATATGTACACCCCCTGAACCCATCGATTAGATTCCAGCCTGTAACTCACTCCCGGGTAACTGTTATTCGATATATACACCCCCTGAACCCCTCGATTAGATTCCAGCCTGTAACTTACTACTGAGTATCTGTTATTCTATATATAAACCCTCCAAACATTTCGATTAGATTCCAGCCTGTAATTCACTCCCGTGTATCTGTTATTGTATATATAAACCCACCAAACCCCTCGATTCGATTCCAGTCTGTAACTCACTCCCGGTTATGGTATCTGTTATTCCATATATAAACCCCCCAAAACCCTCGATTAGATTCTAGCCTGTAACTCACTACCAGGTATCTGTTATTCTATATATAAACCCCCCCGAACCCCTCGATTAGATTTAAGCCTGTAACTCACTCCCGGGTATCTGTTATTCTATATATAAACCGCCCGAACCCCTCGATTAGATTCCAGCCTGTAACTCACTCCTGGGTATCAGTTATTCTCTATTTAAATCCCCGAAACCATCGATTAGATTCCAGCCTGGAACTCACTCCCGGGTATCTGTTATTGTATATATAAACCCACGGACCCCCCGATTAGATTCCAGCCTGTAACACACTCGCAGGTATCTGTTATTGTATATATAAACCCCGCAAAACCCTCGATTCGATTCCAGCCTGTAACTCACACCCGGTTATGGTATCTGTTATTCCATATAAAAAACCCCCAAAACGCTCGATTAGATTCTAGCCTGTAACTCACTACCAGGTATCTGTTATTCTATATATAAACTCCCCCCGAACCTCTCGATTAGATTCCAGCCTGTAACTCACTCCCGGGTATCTGTTATTCTATATATAAACCGCCCGAACCTCTCGATTAGATTTCAGCCTATAACTCACTCCTGGGTATCAGTTATTCTCTATTTAAATCCCCGAAACCATCGATTAGATTCCAGCCTGGAACTCACTCCCGGGTATCTGTTATTGTATATATAAACCCACGGACCCCCCGATTAGATTCCAGCCTGTAACACACTCGCAGGTATCTGTTATTGTATATATAAACCCCGCAAAACCATCGATTCGATTCCAGCCTGTAACTCACACCCGGTTATGGTATCTGTTATTCCATATAAAAAACCCCCAAAACGCTCGATTAGATTCTAGCCTGTAACTCACTACCAGGTATCTGTTATTCTATATATAAACTCCCCCCGAACCCCTCGATTAGATTCCAGCCTGTAAATCACTCCCGGGTATCTGTTATTCTATATATAAACCGCCCGAACCCCTCGATTAGATTTCAGCCTATAACTCACTCCTGGGTATCAGTTATTCTCTATTTAAATCCCCGAAACCATCGATTAGATTCCAGTCTGTAACTCACCCCCGGGTATCTGTTATTCTATATATAAACCTCCGAACCTCTCGATTAGATTCCAGCCTGTAACTCACTCCCGGGTATCTGTTTTTCGATATATAAATCCCCAAACCCCTCAATTAGATTCCAGCCTGTAACTCACTCCCTGGGTATCAGTTATTCGATATATAAACCCCCGAACCCCTCGATTAGATTCCAGCCGAGAACTCACTCCCGGGTATCTGTTTTTCTATATATAAATCCCCCGAACCCCTCAATTAGATTCCAGCCTGAAACTCACTCCCTGGGTATCAGTTATTTGATATATAAACCCCCGAGACACCTCGATTAGATTCCAGCCTGTAACTCACTCCCACGTATCTGTTATTCTATATATAAACCCCCTGAACCCCTTGATTAGATTCCAGCCTGTAACTCACTCCCTGGGTATCAGTTATTCGATATATAAACCCCCGGACACCTCGATTAGATTCCAGCCTGTAACCCACTCCCAGGTATCTGTTATTCTATATATAAAGCCCCTGAACCCCGCATCAGATTCCAGCCTGCAACTGACTCCCGGGTATCTGTATTCTATATATAAACCCCCCCGAACCCCTCGATTAGATTCCAGTTTGAAACTCACTCCCGGGTATCTGTTATTCGATATATAAACCCCCCGAAACCCTCGATTAGATTCCAGCCTGTAACTCACTCGCGGGTATCTGTTATTCGATATACAAACCCCCCGAACCCCTCGATTAGATTCCAGCCTGTAACTCACTCCTCGGTATCTGTTATTCTATATATAAACCCCCTGAACCCCGCGATTAGATTTCAGCCTGGAACTCACTCCCGGGTATGTGTTATTCTATATGTACACCCCCTGAACCCATCGATTAGATTCCAGCCTGTAACTCACTCCTCGGTATCTGTTATTCTATATATAAACCCCCTGAACCCCGCGATTAGATTTCAGCCTGGAGCTCACTCCCGGGTATGTGTTATTCTATATGTACACCCCCTGAACCCATCGATTAGATTCCAGCCTGTAACTCACTCCCGGGTAACTGTTATTCGATATATACACCCCCTGAACCCCTCGATTAGATTCCAGCCTGTAACTTACTACTGAGTATCTGTTATTCTATATATAAACCCTCCAAACATTTCGATTAGATTCCAGCCTGTAATTCACTCCCGTGTATCTGTTATTGTATATATAAACCCACCAAACCCCTCGATTCGATTCCAGTCTGTAACTCACTCCCGGTTATGGTATCTGTTATTCCATATATAAACCCCCCAAAACCCTCGATTAGATTCTAGCCTGTAACTCACTACCAGGTATCTGTTATTCTATATATAAACCCCCCCGAACCCCTCGATTAGATTTAAGCCTGTAACTCACTCCCGGGTATCTGTTATTCTATATATAAACCGCCCGAACCCCTCGATTAGATTCCAGCCTGTAACTCACTCCTGGGTATCAGTTATTCTCTATTTAAATCCCCGAAACCATCGATTAGATTCCAGCCTGGAACTCACTCCCGGGTATCTGTTATTGTATATATAAACCCACGGACCCCCCGATTAGATTCCAGCCTGTAACACACTCGCAGGTATCTGTTATTGTATATATAAACCCCGCAAAACCCTCGATTCGATTCCAGCCTGTAACTCACACCCGGTTATGGTATCTGTTATTCCATATAAAAAACCCCCAAAACGCTCGATTAGATTCTAGCCTGTAACTCACTACCAGGTATCTGTTATTCTATATATAAACTCCCCCCGAACCTCTCGATTAGATTCCAGCCTGTAACTCACTCCCGGGTATCTGTTATTCTATATATAAACCGCCCGAACCTCTCGATTAGATTTCAGCCTATAACTCACTCCTGGGTATCAGTTATTCTCTATTTAAATCCCCGAAACCATCGATTAGATTCCAGCCTGGAACTCACTCCCGGGTATCTGTTATTGTATATATAAACCCACGGACCCCCCGATTAGATTCCAGCCTGTAACACACTCGCAGGTATCTGTTATTGTATATATAAACCCCGCAAAACCATCGATTCGATTCCAGCCTGTAACTCACACCCGGTTATGGTATCTGTTATTCCATATAAAAAACCCCCAAAACGCTCGATTAGATTCTAGCCTGTAACTCACTACCAGGTATCTGTTATTCTATATATAAACTCCCCCCGAACCCCTCGATTAGATTCCAGCCTGTAAATCACTCCCGGGTATCTGTTATTCTATATATAAACCGCCCGAACCCCTCGATTAGATTTCAGCCTATAACTCACTCCTGGGTATCAGTTATTCTCTATTTAAATCCCCGAAACCATCGATTAGATTCCAGTCTGTAACTCACCCCCGGGTATCTGTTATTCTATATATAAACCTCCGAACCTCTCGATTAGATTCCAGCCTGTAACTCACTCCCGGGTATCTGTTTTTCGATATATAAATCCCCAAACCCCTCAATTAGATTCCAGCCTGTAACTCACTCCCTGGGTATCAGTTATTCGATATATAAACCCCCGAACCCCTCGATTAGATTCCAGCCGAGAACTCACTCCCGGGTATCTGTTTTTCTATATATAAATCCCCCGAACCCCTCAATTAGATTCCAGCCTGAAACTCACTCCCTGGGTATCAGTTATTTGATATATAAACTCCCGAGACACCTCGATTAGATTCCAGCCTGTAACTCACTCCCACGTATCTGTTATTCTATATATAAACCCCCTGAACCCCTTGATTAGATTCCAGCCTGTAACTCACTCCCGGGTATCTGTTATTCTATATTTAATCCCCCCGAACCCCACAATTAGATTCCAGCCTGTAACTCACTCCCGGGTATCTGTTATTCGATATATAAACCTCCGAACCTCTCGATTAGATTCCAGCCTGTAACTCACTCCAGGGTATCTGTTTTTCGATATATAAATCCCCCGGACACCTCGATTAGATTCCAGCCTGTAACTCAATCCCGGGTATCTGTTATTCTATATATAAACCGCCCGAACCCCTCGATTAGATTTCAGCCTGTAACTCACTCCTGGGTATCAGTTATTCTCTATTTAAATCCCCGAAACCATCGATTAGATTCCAGCCTGTAACTCACTCACGGGTATCTGTTATTCTTTATATCAACCCCCTGAACCCCGCAATTAGATTCCAGCCTGTAACTCACTCCCGGGTATCTGTTATTCTATATATAAACCCCCTGAACGCCTCGATTAGATTCCGACCTGTAACTTACTCCTGAGTATCTGTTATTCTATATATAAACTCTTCAAACATTTCGATTAGATTCCAGCCTGTAACTCACTCCCTGGTATCTGTTATTGTATATATAAACCCCCGGACCCCCCGATTAGATTCCAGCCTGTAACACACTCGCAGGTATCTGTTATTCTATATATAAACCACCCCGAACCCCTCGATTAGATTCCAGCCTGTAACTCACTCCTAGGTATCTGTTCTTGCATATATAAACCCCCCGAATCTCTCGATTAGATTCCAGCCAGTAACTCACTCCCGGGTATCTGTTATTCTGTATATAAACCCCTCGAACCCATCGATTAGATTCCAGCCTGTAACTCACTCCCGAGTATCTGTTATTCTATATATAAACCTCCCGAACCCCACAATTATATTCCTGCCTGTAACTTACTCCCGGGTCTCTGTTATTCTATACATAAACCCCCTGAACTCCTCGATTATATTCCAGCCTGCAACTCACTCCTAGGTATCTGTTCTTGTATATATAAAAAACCCGAACCCCTCGATTAGATTCCAGCCTGTAACTCACTCGCGGTTATCTGTTATTCTATACATAAACCCCCCGAACCCCTCAATTAGATTCCAGCCTGTAACTCACTCCCGGGTATCTGTTATTCTCCATATAAACCCCCTAAACCCGCCAATTAGATTCCAGCCTGTAACTCACTCCCGGGTATCTGTTATTCTGGATATAAACCTCTCGAACCCATCGATTAGATTCCAGCCTGTAACTCACTCCCGAGTATCTGTTATTCTATATATAAACCTCCCGAACCCCACAATTAGATTCCTGCCTGTAACTTACTCCCAGGTCTCTGTTATTCTATATATAAACCCCCTGAACTCCTCGATTATATTCCAGCCTGTAACTCACTCCCGGGTATCTGTGATTCTATATTTAAAATCCCCGAACCCCACAATTAGATTCCAGCCTGTAACTCACTCCCGGGTATCTGTTTTTCTATATATAAACCCCACAAACCCCTCGATTAGATTCCAGCCTGTAACTCAATCCCTGGTATCTGTTATTATATGTATATAAACAACCCGAACCCCTCGATTAGATTCCAGCCTGTAACTCACTCCCGGGTATCTGTTATTCTATATATAAACCTCCGAACCTCTCGATTAGATTCCAGCCGAGAACTCACTCCCGGGTATCTGTTTTGCTATATACAAAGCCCCTGAACCCCTCAATTAGATTCCAGCCTGTAACTCACTCCCTGGGTATCAGTTATTCGATATATAAACCCCCCAGACACCTCGATGAGATTCCAGCCTGTAACTCACTCCCGGGTATCTGTTATTTTATATATAAACACCCTGAACCCCGCAATTAGATTCCAGCCTGTAACTCACTCCCGGGTATCTGTATTCTATATAAACCCCCTGAACTCCACAATTAGATTCCAGCCTTTAACTTACTGCCGGGTATCTGTATTCTATATATAAACCCCCCGAACCCCTCGATTAGATTCCAGCCTGTAACTCACTCCCGGGTATCTTTTATTCTATATATAAACCCGCCGAACCCTACAATTAGATTCCAGCCTGTAACTCACTCCCGGGTATCTGTAATTCAATACATAAACCCCCCGAACCCCTCGATTAGTTTCCAGCCTGAAACTCACTCCCGAGTATCTCTTATTCTGTATGTAAACCCTCCAAACACTTTGATTAGATTCCAGCCTGGAACTCACTCCCGGGTATCTGTTATTGTATATATAACACCCCAGAACCCCCCGATTAGATTCCAGCCTGTAACTCACTCGCGGGTATCTGTTATTCTATATATAAACCCCCTGAACCCCTCGATTAGATTCCAGCCTGTAACTCACTCTCTGCTATCCGTTATTCTATATATAATCCCCCCGAAACCCTCGAATAGATTCCAGCCTGTAACACATTCCCACTTATCTGTTATTGTATATATAAACCCCCTGAACCCCTCGATTAGTTTCCAGCCTGAAACTCACTCCCGAGTATCTGTTATTCGATATGTAAACCCTCCAAACACTTTGATTAGATTCCAGCCTGGAACTCACTCCCGGGTATCTGTTATTGTATATATAACGCCCCCAAACTCCTCGATTAGATTCCAGCTTGTAACTCTCTCCCCGGTATGGTGTCTGTTATTCTATATATAAACCACCGTTACCTCTCGATTAGATTCCAGTTTGTAACTCACTCCCGGGTATCTGTTTTTCTATATATAAACCCCCCAAACCCCTCGATTCGATTCCAGCCTGTAACTCACTCTCAGCTATCCGTTATTCTATATATAAACCCCCGAACCCCTCGATGAGATTCCAGCCTGTAACTCACTGCCGGGTATCTGTTATTGCATATATAAACCACCCGAACCCCTCGATTAGATTCCAGCCTGTAACTCACACCTGGGTATCTGTTATTGTACATCTAAACCCTCCGAACCCCTCGATTCGATTCCAGCCTGTAACTCACTCTCTGCTATCCGTTATTCTATATATAAACCCCCGAAACCCTCGATGAGATTCTCGCCTGTAACTCACTCCCGGGTATCTGTTATTGTATATATAAACCACCCGAATCCCTCGATTAGATTCCAGCCTGTCACTCACTCTCAGCTATCCATTATTCTATATATAAACCCCCCAAATTCCTCGATTAGATTCCAGCCTGTAACTCTCTCCCCGGTATGGTATCTGTTATTCTATTTGTAAACCACCCGAACCTCTCGATTATATTCCAGCCTGTAACTCACTCCCGCGTATCTGTTATTCTATATATAAACCCCCCGAACCCCTCGATTAGATTCCAGTCTGTAACTCACTCCCGGGTATCTGTTATTCTACATATAAACCCCCCGAACCTCTCGATTAGATTACAGTCTGTAACTCACTCCCAGGTATCTGTTTCTGTATATAAACCCCCGAACCCCTCGATTAGATTCCAGCCTGTAACTCACTCTCTGCTATCCGTTATTCTATATATAAACCCCCTGAACCCCTCGATTAGTTTCCAGCCTGAAACTCACTCCCGATTATCTGTTATTCCATATGTAAACCCTCCAAACACTTTGATTAGATTCCATCCTGGAACTCACTCCCGGGTAACTGTTATTGTATATATAAACCCCCCAACCCCCCGATTAGATTCCAGCCTGTAACTCACTTCCTGGTATCTGTTATTCTGTATATAAACCCCCGAACGCCTCGATTAGATTCCAGCCTGTAACACACGCCTAGATATCTGTTATTGTATCTATAAACCCTCCGAAACCCTCGATTGGATTCCAGCCTGTTACTCACTCCCGGGTATCTGTTCTTGAATATATAAACCCCCCGAACCCCACGATTCGATTCCAGCCTGTAACTCACTCTCTGCTATCCGTTATTCTATATATAAACCCCCGAACCCCTTGATGGGATTCCAGCTTGTAACTCACTCCCGGGCATCTGTTATTGCATGTAAAAACCACCCGAATCCCTCGCTTAGATTCCAGCCTGTAACTCACTCCCCGGTATAGTATCTGTTATTCTATATATAAGCCCCCCGAACCCCTCGATTAGATTCTAGCCTGTAACTCACTCCCGGGTATCTGTTATTCTATATATAAACCTCCTGAAGCCCTCGATTGGATTCCAGCCTGAAACTCACTCCCGAGTATCTGTTATTCCATATGTAAACCCTTCAAAAACTTTGATAAGGTTCCAGCCTGGAACTCACTCCCGGGTATCTGTTATTGTATATACAGACCCTCCGAACCCCCCGATTAGATTCCAGCCTGCAACTCACTTCCGGGTATCTGTTATTCTATGTATAAACCCTCCGAACCCCCCGATTAGATTCTTGCCTGTAACTCACTTCTGGGTATCTGTTATTCTATGTATAAACCCCCGAACCCCTCGATTACATTCCAGCCTTTAACTCACTCTCTGCTATCCGTTATTCTATATATAAACCCCCCGAACCCCTCGATGAGATTCCAGCCTGTAACTCACTCCCGGCCATCTGTTATTGCATATATAAACCACCCGAACCCCTCGATTAGATTCCAGCCTGTAACTCACTCTCTGCTATCCGTTATTCTATATATAAAATCCCTGAACCCCTCGATTAGTTTCCAGCCTGAAACTCACTCCCGATTATCTGTTATTCCATATGTAAACCCTCCAAACACTTTGATTAGATTCCATCCTGGAACTCACTCCCGGTTAACTGTTATTGTATATATAAACCCCCCAACCCCCCGATTAGATTCCAGCCTGTAACTCACTTCCTGGTATCTGTTATTCTGTATATAAACCCCCGAACGCCTCGATTAGATTCCAGCCTGTAACACACGCCTAGATATCTGTTATTGTATCTATAAACCCCCCGAAACCCTCGATTGGATTCCAGCCTGTTACTCACTCCCGGGTATCTGTTCTTGAATATATAAACCCCCCGAACCCCTCGATTCGATTCCAGCCTGTAACTCACTCTCTGCTATCCGTTATTCTATATATAAACCCCCGAACCCCTTGATGAGATTCCAGCTTGTAACTCACTCCCGGGCATCTGTTATTGCATATAAAAACCACCCGAACCCCTCGCTTAGATTCCAGCCTGTAACTCACTCCCCGGTATAGTATCTGTTATTCTATATATAAGCCCCCCGAACCCCTCGATTAGATTCTAGCCTGTAACTCACTCCCGGGTATCTGTTATTCTATATATAAACCTCCTGAAGCCCTCGATTGGATTCCAGCCTGAAACTCACTCCCGAGTATCTGTTATTCCATATGTAAACCCTTCAAAAACTTTGATAAGATTCCAGCCTGGAACTCACTCCCGGGTATCTGTTATTCTATATATAAACCCCCTGAACCCCTCGATTAGATTCCAGCCTGTAACTCACTCCTCGATATCTGTTATTGTATATATAAACCCCCCGATCCCCTCAATTAGATTCCAGCCTGTAACTCACTCCCGGGTATCTGTTATTGTATATATAAACCACCCGAACCCCTCGATTCGATTCCAGCCTGCAACTCACTCTCTGCTATTCGTTATTCTATATGTAAACCCCCGAACCCCTCGAACAGATTCTAGCCTGTAACTCACTCCCTGGTATCTGTTATTGTATATATAAACCACCCGAATTCCTCGATTAGATTCCAGCCTGTAACTCACTCTCAGCTATCTGTTATTCTATAAATAAACCCCCCAAACCCATCGATTAGATTCCAGTCTGTAACTCACTCCCGGTATCTGTTATTCAATATATAAACCCCCTGAACCCCTCGATTAGATTACAGTCTGTAACTCACTCCCGGGTATCTGTTATTCTATATATAAAACCCCCAAACCCCTCGATTAGATTCCAGTCTGTAACTCACTCCCGGGTATCTGTTATTCTATATATAAAACCCCCGAACTCCTCGATTACATTCCAGCCTGTAACTCACTCCCGGGTATCTGTTATTCTATATATAAACCCCCTGAGCCCCTCTATTAGATTCCAGCCTGTAACTCACAGCCGGGTATCTGTTATTCTATATGTAAACCCCCTGAAACCCTTGATTAGATTCCAGCCTGTAACTCACTCTCTGCTATCCGTTATTCTATATATAAACCCCCCGAACCCCTCGATTAGATTCCAGCCGGTAACACATTCCCGGGTATCTGTTCTTGTATATATAAAACTCCCGAACCCCTCGATTAGATTCCAGCCTGTAACTCACTCCGAGGTATCTGTTATTCTATATATAAACCCCCCGAACCCCTCGATTCGATTCCAGTTTGTAACTCACTCCCGGGTATCTGTTATTATATATATAAACCCCCCGAACCCCTCGATTCGATTCCAGCCTGTAACTCACTCTCTGCTATCCGTTATTCTCTATATAAACCCCCGAACCCCTCGATGAGATTCCAGCCTGTAACTCACTCCCGGCTATCTGTTATTGCATATATATACCACCCGAACCCCTCGATTAGATTCCAGCCTGTAACTCACTCCCGGGTATCTGTTATTCTATATATAAACCCCCTGAACCCCTCGATTAGATTCCAGCCTGTAACTCACTCTCTGGTATCCGTTATTCTATATATAATCCCCCTGAACCCCTCGATTAGATTCCAGCCTGAAACTCACTCCCGAGTATCTGTTATTGTAAATATAAACCCCCCGAACCCCCCGATTAGATTCCAGCCTGTAACTCACTTCCGGGTATCTGTTATTCTATATATAAACCCCCCGAACTCCTCGATTAGATTCTAGCCTTTAACTCACTCCCGGGTATCTGTTATTGAATATATTAACCCCGCGAACCCCTCGATTCGATTCCAGCCTGTAACTCACTCTCTGCTATCCGTTATTCTATATATAAACCCCCCGAACCCCTCGATGAGACTCCAGCCTGTAACTCACTCCCGGGCATCTGTTATTGCATATATAAACCACCCGAACCCCTCGATTAGATTCCAGCCTGTAACTCACTCCCCGGTATAGTATCTGTTATTCTATACATAAACCCCCCGAATTCCTCGATTAGATTCTAGCCTTTAACTCACTCCCGGGTATCTGTTATTCTATATATAAACCCCCTGAAGCCCTCGATTACATTCCAGCCTGAAACTCACTCCCGAGTATATGTTATTCCATATGTAAACCCTCCAAAAACTTTGATTAGATTCCAGCCTGGAACTCACTCCCGGGTATCTGTTATTGTATATATAACCCCCGCCCCCCCCCCCGAACCCCTCGATTAGATTCCAGCCTGTAACTCACTCCCGGGTATCTGTTGTTCTATCTCTAAACCCTGCGAACCCCCCGGTTAGATTCCAGCCTGTCACTCACTCTCAGCTATCCGTTATTCTATATATAAACCCCCCAAACTCCTCGATTAGATTCCAGCCTGTAACTCTCTCCCCGGTATGGTATCTGTTATTCTATATGTAAACCACCCGAACCTCTCGATTAGATTCCAGCCTGTAACTCACTCCCGGGTATCTGTTATTCTATATATAAATCCCCCGAACCTCTCGATTATATTCCAGCCTGTAACTCACTCCCGCGTATCTGTTATTCAATATATAAACCCCCCGAACCCCTCAATTAGATTACAGTCTGTAACTCACTCCCAGGTATCTGTTATTCTGTATATAAACCCCCGAACCCCTCGATTAGATTCCAGTCTGTAACTCACTCCCGGGTATCTGTTATTCTATATATAAACCCCCCGAACCCCTCGATTAGATTCCAGCCTGTAACTCACTCCCGGGTATCTGTTATTGTATATAAAAAAAAAACCCGAACCCCTCGATTAGATTCCAGCCTGTAACTCACTCCCGGGTATCTGTTATTCTTTATAGAAACACCCTGAACCCCTCGATTAGATTCCAGCCTGAAACTCACTCCCGAGTATCTGTTATTCCATATGTAAACCCTCCAAACACTTTGATTAGATTCCAGCCTGGAACTCACTCCCGGGTATCTGTTATTGTATATATAAACCCCCCCGAACCCCTCGATTATATTCCAACCTGTAACTCACACCCGGGTATCTGTTATTCGATATATAAACCCTCCGAACCCCCCGATTAGATTCCAGCCTGTAACTCACTTCCGGGTATCTGTTATTCTATGTATAAACCACCGAACCCCTCGATTAGATTCCAGCCTGTAACACACTCCTAGATATCTGTTATTGTATATATAAACCCCCCGAACCCCTCGATTAGATGCCAGTCTGTAACTCACTCCCGGGTATCTGTTATTCTATATATAAATCCCCCGAACCTCTCGATTATATTCCAGCCTGTAACTCACTCCCGCGTATCTGTTATTCAATATATAAACCCCCCGAACCCCTCAATTAGATTGCAGTCTGTAACTCACTCCCGGGTATCTGTTATTCTATATATAAACCCCCCGAACCCCTCGATTAGATTCCAGCCTGTAACTCACTCCCGGGTATCTGTTATTGTATATTAAAAAAAAACCCGAACCCCTCGATTAGATTCCAGCCTGTAACTCACTCCCGGGTATCTGTTATTCTTTATAGAAACACCCTGAACCCCTCGATTAGATTCCAGCCTGAAACTCACTCCCGAGTATCTGTTATTCCATATGTAAACCCTCCAAAATCTTTGATTAGATTCCAGCCTGGAACTCACTCCCGGGTATCTGTTATTGTATATATAAACCCCCCCGAACCCCTCGATTAGATTCCAACCTGTAACTCACTCCCGGGTATCTGTTATTCTATATATAAACCCTCCGAACCCCCCGATTAGATTCCAGCCTGTAACTCACTTCCGGGTATCTGTTATTCTATGTATAAACCACCGAACCCCTCGATTAGATTCCAGCCTGTAACTCACTCCCCGGTATGGTATCTGTTATTCTACATATAAACACCCCGAACCCCTCGATTAGATTCCAGCCTGTAACTCACTCCTGGGTATCTGTTATTGTACATCTAAAGACTCCGAACCCCTCGATTCGATTCCAGCCTGTCACTCACTCTCAGCTATCCGTTATTCTATATATAAACCCCCCAAACTCCTCGATTAGATTCCAGCCTGTAACTCTCTCCCCGGTATGGTATCTGTTATACTAAATGAAACCACCCGAACCTCTCGATTATATTCCAGCCTGTAACTCACTCCCGCGTATCTGTTATTCAATATATAAACCCCCCGAACCCCTCGATTAGATTCCAGTATGTAACTTACTCCCGGGTATCTGTTATTCTATATATAAACCCCCCGAACCTCTCGATTATATTCCAGCCTGTAACTCACTCCCTCGTATCTGTTATTCTGTATATAAACCCCCCGAACGCCTCGATTAGATTACAGTCTGTAACTCACTCCCAGGTATCTGTTATTCTGTATATAAACCCCCGAACCCCTCGATTAGATTCCAGCCTGTAACTCACTTCCGAGTATCTGTTATTCTATATATAAACTCCCGAACCCCTCGATTAGATGCCAGTCTGTAACTCACTCCCTGGTATCTGTTATTCTATATATAAATCCCCCGAACCTCTCGATTATATTCCAGCCTGTAACTCACTCCCGCGTATCTTTTATTCAATATATAAAGCCCCCGAACCCCTCGATTAGATTACAGTCTGTAACTCACTTCCGGGTATCTGTTATTCTATATATAAACCCCCGAACCCCTCGATTAGATTCCAGCCTGTCACTCACTCTCAGCTATCCGTTATTCTATATATAAACCCCCCAAACTCCTCGATTAGATTCCAGCCTGTAACTCTCTCCCCGGTATGGTATCTGTTATACTATATGTAAACCAGCCGCACCTCTCGATTATATTCCAGCCTGTAACTCACTCCCGCGTATCTGTTATTGTACATCTAAACCCCCCGAATCCCTCGATTAGATTCCAGTATGTAACTTACTCCCAGTTATCTGTTATTCTATATATAAACCCCCCGAACCTCTCGATTATATTCCAGCCTGTAACTCACTCCCGGGTATCTGTTATTCTGTATATAAACCCCCCGAACCCCTCGATTAGATTACAGTCTGTAACTCACTCCCAGGTATCTGTTATTCTGTATATAAACCCCCGAACCCCTCGATTACATTCCAGTCTGTAACTCACTCCCGGGTATCTGTTATTCTATATATAAACCCCCCGAACCCCTCGATTAGATTCCAGCCTGTAACTCACTCCCGGGTATCTGTTATTGTATACAAAAAAAACGAACCCCTCGATTAGATTCCAGCCTGTAACTCACTCCCGGGTATCAGTTATTCTATATATAAACCCCCTGAACCCCTCGATTAGATTCCAGCCTGTAACTCACTCTCGAGTATCTGTTATTCCATATGTAAACCCTCCAAACACTTTGATTAGATTCCAGCCTGGAACTCACTCCCGGGTATCTGTTTTTGTAAATATAAACCCCCCGAACCCCCCGATTAGATTCCAGCCTGTAACTCACTTCCGGGTATCTGTTATTCTATAAATAAACCCCCGAATCCCTCGATTAGATTCCAGCCTGAAACACACTCCGAGATATCTGTTATTGTATCTATAAACCCCCCGAACCCCTCGATTAGATTCCAGCCTGTAACTCACTCCCTGGTATCTGTTATTGAATATATAAACCCCCCGAACCCCTCGATTCGATTCCAGCCTGTAACTCACTCTCTGCTATCCGTTATTCTATATATAAACCCCCCGAACCCCTCTATGAGATTCCAGCCTGTAACTCATTTCCGGTTATCTGTTATTCTATGTATAACTCCCGAACCGCTCGATTAGATTCCAGCCTGTAACACGCTCCTAGATATCTGTTATTGTATATATAAACCCCCCGAACCCCTCGATTTGATTCCAGCCTGTAACTCACTCCTGGGTATCTGTTATTGTACATCTAAACCCTCCGAATCCCTCGATTAGATTCCAGCCTGTCACTCACTCTCAGCTGTCCGTTATTCTATATATAAACCCCCCAAACTCCTCGATTAGATTCCAGCCTGTAACTCACTCCCCGGTATGGTATCTGTTATTCTGTATATAAACCCCCGAACCCCTCGATTAGATTCCAGTCTGTAACTCACTCCCGGCTATCTGTTATTCTATATATAAACCCCCCGAACCCCTCGATTAGATTCCAGCCTGTAACTCACTCCCGGGTATCTGTTATTGCATATAAAAAAAACCCGAACCCCGCGATTGGATTCCAGCCTGTAACTCACTCCCGGGTATCTGTTATTCTATATATAAACCCGCTGAACCTCTCGATTAGATTCCAGCCTGTAACTCACTTTCTGCTATCCGTTATTCTACATATAAACCCCCCGAAACCCTCGATTAGATTCCAGCCTGCAACTCATTCCCGGGTATCTGTTATTCTATATATAAACCCTCTGAACCCCTCGATTAGATTCCAGCCTGAAACTCACTCCCGAGTATCTGTTATTCCATATGTAAACCCTCCAAACACTTTGATTAGATTCCAGCCTGGAACTCACTCCCGGGTATCTGTTATTGTATATATAAACCCTCCCGAACCCCTCGATTAGATTCCAGCCTGTAACTCACACCCGGGTATCTGTTATTCGATATATAAACCCTCCGAACCCCCCGATTAGATTCCAGCCTGTAACTCACTTCTGGGTATCTGTTATTCCATGTATAAACCCCCGAACCCCTCGATTAGATTCCAGCCTTTAACACACTCCTAGATATCTGTTATTGTATATATAAACCCCCCGAACCCCTCGATTAGATTCCAGCCTGTAACTCACTCCCTGGTATCTGTTATTGAATATATAAACCCCCCGAACCCCTCGATTCGATTCCAGCCTGTAACTCACTCTCTGCTATCCGTTATTCTATATATAAACCCCCCGAACCCCTCTATGAGATTCCAGCCTGTAACTCATTTCCGGTTATCTGTTATTCTATGTATAACTCCCGAACCGCTCGATTAGATTCCAGCCTGTAACACGCTCCTAGATATCTGTTATTGTATATATAAACCCCCCGAACCCCTCGATTTGATTCCAGCCTGTAACTCACTCCTGGGTATCTGTTATTGTACATCTAAACCCTCCGAATCCCTCGATTAGATTCCAGCCTGTCACTCACTCTCAGCTGTCCGTTATTCTATATATAAACCCCCCAAACTCCTCGATTAGATTCCAGCCTGTAACTCACTCCCCGGTATGGTATCTGTTATTCTGTATATAAACCCCCGAACCCCTCGATTAGATTCCAGTCTGTAACTCACTCCCGGCTATCTGTTATTCTATATATAAACCCCCCGAACCCCTCGATTAGATTCCAGCCTGTAACTCACTCCCGGGTATCTGTTATTGCATATAAAAAAAACCCGAACCCCGCGATTGGATTCCAGCCTGTAACTCACTCCCGGGTATCTGTTATTCTATATATAAACCCGCTGAACCTCTCGATTAGATTCCAGCCTGTAACTCACTTTCTGCTATCCGTTATTCTACATATAAACCCCCCGAAACCCTCGATTAGATTCCAGCCTGCAACTCATTCCCGGGTATCTGTTATTCTATATATAAACCCTCTGAACCCCTCGATTAGATTCCAGCCTGAAACTCACTCCCGAGTATCTGTTATTCCATATGTAAACCCTCCAAACACTTTGATTAGATTCCAGCCTGGAACTCACTCCCGGGTATCTGTTATTGTATATATAAACCCTCCCGAACCCCTCGATTAGATTCCAGCCTGTAACTCACACCCGGGTATCTGTTATTCGATATATAAACCCTCCGAACCCCCCGATTAGATTCCAGCCTGTAACTCACTTCTGGGTATCTGTTATTCCATGTATAAACCCCCGAACCCCTCGATTAGATTCCAGCCTTTAACACACTCCTAGATATCTGTTATTGTATATATAAACCCCCCGAACCCCTCGCTTAGATTCCAGCCTGTAACTCACTCCCGCGTATCTGTTATTGTACATCTAAACGCCCCGAACCCCTCGGTTAGATTCCAGCCTGTAACTCACTCCTGGGTATCTGTTATTCTATATATAGACCCCCTGAACCCCTCGATTAGATTCCAGCCTGAAACTCAATCCCGAGTATCTGTTATTCCATATGTAAACCCTCCAAACACTTTGATTAGATTCCAGCCTGGAACTCACTCCCGGGTATCTGTTATTGTATATATAAACCCCCCCGAACCCCTCGATTAGATTACAGCCTGTAACTCACTCCCGGGTATCTGTTATTCTATATATAGACACCCCGAACCCCCCGATTAGATTCCAGCCTGTAACTCACTTCCGGGTATCTGTTATTCGATATATAAACCCCCGAACCCCTCGATTAGATTCCAGCTTGTAACACACTCCTAGATATCTGTTATTGTATATATAAACGCCCCGAATCCCTCGATTAGATTCCAGCCTGTAACTCACTCCCGGGTATCTGTTATTCTATATATAAACCCCCCGAACCCATCGATTAGATTCTAGCCTGTAACTCACTCCCGGGTATCTGTTATTCTATATATAAACCCCCTGAACCCCTCGATTTGATTCCAGCCTGTAACTCACTCCTCGATATCTGTTATTGTATATATAAACCCCCCGAACCCCTCAATTAGATTCCAGCCTGTAACTCACTTCCGGGTATCTGTTATTATATATATAAACCCCCCGAACCCCTCGATTCGATTCCAGCCTGTAACTCACTCTCTGCTATCCGTTATTCCATATATAAACCCCCGAACCCCTGGATGAGATTCCAGCCTGTAACTCACTCCCGAGTACCTGTTATTACACATAAAAACCACCCGAACCCCTCGATTAGATTCCAGCCTGTAACTCACTCCGAGGTATCTGTTATTCTATATATAAACCCCCCAAAACCCTCGATTAGATTCCAGTTTGTAACTCACTCCCGGGTATCTGTTATTGCATATATAAACCCCCCGAACCCCTCGATTAGATTCCAGCCTGTAACTCACTCCCCGGTATGGTATCTGTTATTCTATATATAAACCCCCCGAACCCCTCGATTAGATTCCAGTCTGTAACTCACTCCCGGCTATCTGTTATTCTATATATAAACCCCCCGAACCCCTCGATTAGATTCCAGCCTGTAACTCATTCCCGGGTATCTGTTATTTTTATATATAAACCTCCTGAACCCCTCGATTAGATTCCAGCCTGTAACTCACTCCCGGGTATCTGTTAATCTATATATAAACCCCCCGAACCCCTCGATTAGATTCCAGCCTGTAACTCACTCCCGGGTATCCGTTATTGTATATAAAAAAACCCCGAACCCCTCGATTAGATTCCAGCCTGTAACTCACTCCCGGGTATCTGTGATTCTTTATAGAAACACCCTGAACCCCTCGATTAGATTCCAGCCTGAAACTCACTCCCGAGTAACTGTTATTCCATATGTAAACCCTCCAAACACTTTGATTAGATTCCAGCCTGGAACTCACTCCCGGGTATCTGTTATTGTATATATAAACCCTCCCGAACCCCTCGATTAGATTCCAGCCTGTAACTCACACCCGGGTATCTGTTATTCGATATATAAACCCTCCGAACCCCCCGATTAGATTCCAGCCTGTAACTCACTTCTGGGTATCTGTTATTCCATGTATAAACCCCCGAACCCCTCGATTAGATTCCAGCCTTTAACACACTCCTAGATATCTGTTATTGTATATATAAACCCCCCGAACCCCTCGCTTAGATTCCAGCCTGTAACTCACTCCCGCGTATCTGTTATTGTACATCTAAACCCCCCGAACCCCTCGGTTAGATTCCAGCCTGTAACTCACTCCTGGGTATCTGTTATTCTATATATAGACCCCCTGAACCCCTCGATTAGATTCCAGCCTGAAACTCAATCCCGAGTATCTGTTATTCCATATGTAAACCCTCCAAACACTTTGATTAGATTCCAGCCTGGAACTCACTCCCGGGTATCTGTTATTGTATATATAAACCCCCCCGAACCCCTCGATTAGATTACAGCCTGTAACTCACTCCCGGGTATCTGTTATTCTATATATAGACACCCCGAACCCCCCGATTAGATTCCAGCCTGTAACTCACTTCCGGGTATCTGTTATTCGATATATAAACCCCCGAACCCCTCGATTAGATTCCAGCTTGTAACACACTCCTAGATATCTGTTATTGTATATATAAACGCCCCGAATCCCTCGATTAGATTCCAGCCTGTAACTCACTCCCGGGTATCTGTTATTCTATATATAAACCCCCCGAACCCATCGATTAGATTCTAGCCTGTAACTCACTCCCGGGTATCTGTTATTCTATATATAAACCCCCTGAATCCCTCGATTTGATTCCAGCCTGTAACTCACTCCTCGATATCTGTTATTGTATATATAAACCCCCCGAACCCCTCAATTAGATTCCAGCCTGTAACTCACTTCCGGGTATCTGTTATTATATATATAAACCCCCCGAACCCCTCGATTCGATTCCAGCCTGTAACTCACTCTCTGCTATCCGTTATTCCATATATAAACCCCCGAACCCCTGGATGAGATTCCAGCCTGTAACTCACTCCCGAGTACCTGTTATTACACATAAAAACCACCCGAACCCCTCGATTAGATTCCAGCCTGTAACTCACTCCGAGGTATCTGTTATTCTATATATAAACCCCCCAAAACCCTCGATTAGATTCCAGTTTGTAACTCACTCCAGGGTATCTGTTATTGCATATATAAACCCCCCGAACCCCTCGATTAGATTCCAGCCTGTAACTCACTCCCCGGTATGGTATCTGTTATTCTATATATAAACCCCCCGAACCCCTCGATTAGATTCCAGTCTGTAACTCACTCCCGGCTATCTGTTATTCTATATATAAACCCCCCGAACCCCTCGATTAGATTCCAGCCTGTAACTCATTCCCGGGTATCTGTTATTCTATATATAAACCTCCTGAACCCCTCGATTAGATTCCAGCCTGTAACTCACTCCCGGGTATCTGTTAATCTATATATAAACCCCCCGAACCCCTCGATTAGATTCCAGCCTGTAACTCACTCCCGGGTATCCGTTATTGTATATAAAAAAAACCCGAACCCCTCGATTAGATTCCAGCCTGTAACTCACTCCCGGGTATCTGTGATTCTTTATAGAAACACCCTGAACCCCTCGATCAGATTCCAGCCTGAAACTCACTCCCGAGTAACTGTTATTCCATATGTAAACCCTCCAAACACTTTGATTAGATTCCAGCCTGGAACTCACTCCCGGGTATCTGTTATTGTATATATAAACCCCCCCGAACCCCTCGATTAGATTCCAGCCTGTAACTCACTCCCGGGTATCTGTTATTCTATATATAAACCCTCCGAACCCCCCGATTAGATTCCAGCCTGTAACTCACTTCCCGGTATCTGTTATTCTATGTATAAACCACCGAACCCCTCGATTAGATTCCAGCCTGTAACACACTCCTAGATATCTGTTATTGTATATATAAACCCCCCGAACCCCTCGATTCGATTCCAGCCTGTAACTCACTCTCTGCTATCCGATATTCTATATATAAACCCCGAACCCCTCGATGAGATTCCAGCCTGTAACTCACTCCCCGGTATGGTATTTGTTATTCTACATATAAACACCCCGACCCCTCGATTAGATTCCAGCCTGTAACTCACTCCTGGGTATCTGTTATTGTACATCTAAACACTCCGAACCCCTCGATTCGATTCCAGCCTGTCACTCACTCTCAGCTATCCGTTATTCTATATAAATCCCCCAAGCTCCTCGATTAGATTCCAGCCTGTAACTCTCTCCCCGGTATGGTATCTGTTATACTATATGTAAACCACCCGAACCTCTCGATTAGATTCCAGCCTGTAACTCACTCCTCGATATCTGTTATTCTGTATATAAATCCCCCGAACGCCTCGATTAGATTACAGTCTGTAACTCACTCCCAGGTATCTGTTATTCTGTATATAAACCCCCGAACCCCTCGATTAGATTCCAGCCTGTAACTCACTTCCGAGTATCTGTTATTCTATATATAAACCCCCGAACCCCTCGATTAGATGCCAGTCTGTAACTCACTCCCTGGTATCTGTTATTCTATATATAAATGCCCCGAACCTCTCGATTATATTCCAGCCTGTAACTCACTCCCGCGTATCTTTTATTCAATATATAAACCCCCCCGAGCCCCTCGATTAGATTCCAGCCTGTAACTCACTCCCGGGTATCTGTTATTCTATATATAAACCCTCCGAACCCCCCGATTAGATTCCAGCCTGTAACTCACTTCCGGGTATCTGTTATTCTATGTATAAACCACCGAACCCCTCGATTAGATTCCAGCCTGTAACACACTCCTAGATATCTGTTATTGTATATATAAACCCCCCGAACCCCTCGATTCGATTCCAGCCTGTAACTCACTCTCTGCTCTCCGATATTCTATATATAAACCCCGAACCCCTCGATGAGATTCCAGCCTGTAACTCACTCCCCGGTATGGTATCTGTTATTCTACATATAAACACCCCGAACCCCACGATTAGATTCCAGCCTGTAACTCACTCCTGGGTATCTGTTATTTTACATCTAAACCCTCCGAACCCCTCGATTCGATTCCAGCCTGTCACTCACACTCAGCTATCCGTTATTCTATATATAAACCCCCCAAACTCCTCGATTAGATTCCAGCCTGTAACTCTCTCCCCGGTATGGTATCTGTTATACTATATGTAAACCACCCGAACCTCTCGATTATATTCCAGCCTGTAACTCACTCCCGCGTATCTGTTATTCCATATGTAAACCCCCCGAACCCCTCGATTAGATTCCAGTATGTAACTTACTCCCGGGTATCTGTTATTCTATATATAAACCCCCCGAACCTCTCGATTATATTCCAGCCTGTAACTCACTCCCTCGTATCTGTTATTCTGTATATAAACCCCCCGAACGCCTCGATTAGATTACAGTCTGTAACTCACTCCCAGGTATCTGTTATTCTGTATATAAACCCCCGAACACCTCGATTAGATTCCAGTCTGTAACTCACTCCTGGGTATCTGTTAATGTAAATATAAACCCCCCGAACCCCCCGATTAGATTCCAGCCTGTAACTCACTTCCGAGTATCTGTTATTCTATATATAAACCCCCGAACCCCTCGATTAGATTCCAGCCTGAAACACACTCCGAAATATCTGTTATTGTATCTATAAACCCGCCGAACCCCTCGATTCGATTCCAGCCTGTAACTCACTCTCTGCTATCAGTTATTCTATATATAAACCCCCCGAACCCCTCGATGAGATTCCAGCCTGTAACTCACTCCCGGGCATCTGTTATTGCATATATAAACCACCCGAACCCCTCGATTAGATTCCAGCCTGTAACTCACTCCCCGGTATAGTATCTGTTGTTCTATACATAAACCCCCCGAACTCCTCGATTGGATTCTAGCCTTTAACTCACTCCCGGGTATCTGTTATTCTGTATATAAACCCCCTGAAGCCCTCGATTAGATTCCAGCCTGAAACTCACTCCCGAGTATCTGTTATTGTATATATAAACCCCCCCGAACCCCTCGATTAGATTCCAGCCTGTAACTCACTCCTGGGTATCTGTGATTGTACATCTAAACCCTCCGAATCCCTCGATTAGATTCCAGCCTGTCACTCACTCTCAGCTATCCGTTATTCTATATATAAACCCCCCAAACTCCTCGATTAGATTCCAGCCTGGAACTCTCTCCCCGGTATGGTATCTGTTATTCTATATGTAAACCACCCGAACCTCTCGATTACATTCCAGCCTGTAACTCACTCCCGCATATCTGTTAATCTATATATAAACCCCCGAACCCCTCGATTAGATGCCAGTCTGTAACTCACTCCCTGGTATCTGTTATTCCAAATATAAATCCCCCGAACCTCTCGATTATATTCCAGCCTGTAACTCACTCCCGCGTATCTTTTATTCAATATATAAAGCCCACGAACCCCTCGATTAGATTACAGTCTGTAACTCACTCCCAGCTATCTGTTATTCTGTATATAAACCTCGGATCCCCTCGATTAGATTCCAATCTGTAACTCACTCCCGGGTATCTGTTATTCTATATATAAACCCCCCGAACCCCTCGATTAGATTCCAGCCTGTAACTCACTCCCGGGTATCTGTTATTGTATATAAAAAAAACCCCGAACCCCTCGATTAGATTCCAGCCTGTAACTCACTCCCGGGTATCTGTTCTTCTATATATAAACCCCCTGAACCCCTCGATTAGATTCCAGCCTGAAACTCACTCCCGAGTATCTGTTATTCCATATGTAAACCCTCCAAACACTTTGATTAGATTCCAGCCTGGAACTCACTCCCGGGTATCTGTTATTGTATATATAACGCCCCCAAACTCCTCGATTAGATTACACCCTGTAACACACTCCTAGATATCTGCTTTGTACATATAAACCCCCCGAACCCCTCGATTAGATTCCAGCCTATAACTCACTCTCTGCTATCCGTTATTCTATATATAAACCCCCCCAACCCCTCGATTAGATTCCAGTCTGTAACTCACTCCCGGGTATCTGTTATTGAATATATAAACACCCCGAAGCCCTCGATTAGATTCCAGCCTGTAACCCACTCTCTGCTATCCGTTATTCTATATATAAAACCCCGAACCCCTCGATGAGATTCCAGCCTGTAACTCACTCCCGGGCATCTGTTATTGCATATATAAACCATCCGAACCCCTCGATTAGATTCCAGCCTGTAACTCACTCCCGGGTATCTGTTATTGTATACAAAAAAAACGAACCCCTCGATTAGATTCCAGCCTGTAACTCACTCCCGGGTATCAGTTATTCTATATATAAACCCCCTGAACCCCTCGATTAGATTCCAGCCTGTAACTCACTCTCGAGTATCTGTTATTCCATATGTAAACCCTCCAAACACTTTGATTAGATTCCAGCCTGGAACTCACTCCCGGGTATCTGTTTTTGTAAATATAAACCCCCCGAACCCCCCGATTAGATTCCAGCCTGTAACTCACTTCCGGGTATCTGTTATTCTAAAAATAAACCCCCGAACCCCTCGATTAGATTCCAGCCTGAAACACACTCCGAGATATCTGTTATTGTATCTATAAACCCCCCGAACCCCTCGATTAGATTCCAGCCTGTAACTCACTCCCGGGTATCTGTTATTGAATATATAAACCCCCCGAACCCCTCGATTCGATTCCAGCCTGTAACTCACTCTCTGCTATCCGTTATTCTATATATAAACCCCCCGAACCCCTCTATGAGATTCCAGCCTGTAACTCATTTCCGGTTATCTGTTATTCTATGTATAACCCCCGAACCCCTCGATTAGATTCCAGCCTGTAACACGCTCCTAGATATCTGTTATTGTATATATAAACCCCCCGAACCCCTCGATTAGATTCCAGCCTGTAACTCACTCCTGGGTATCTGTTATTGTACATCTAAACACTCCGAATCCCTCGATTAGATTCCAGCCTGTCACTCACTCTCAGCTGTCCGTTATTCTATATATAAACCCCCCAAACTCCTCGATTAGAGTCCAGCCTGTAACTCACTCCCCGGTATGGTATCTGTTATTCTGTATATAAACCCCCGAACCCCTTGATTAGATTCCAGTCTGTAACTCACTCCCAGCTATCTGTTATTCTATATATAAACCCCCCGAACCCCTCGATTAGATTCCAGCCTGTAACTCACTCCCGGGTATCTGTTATTGTATATAAAAAAAAACCAAACCCCTCGATTAGATTCCAGCCTGTAACTCACTCCCGGGTATCTGTTATTCTATATATAAACCCCCTGAACCTCTCGATTAGATTCCAGCCTGCAACTCATTCCCGGGCATCTGTTATTCTATATATAAACCCTCTGAACCCCTCGATTAGATTCCAGCCTGAAACTCACTCCCGAGTATCTGTTATTCCATATGTAAACCCTCCAAACACTTTGATTAGATTCCAGCCTGGAACTCACTCCCGGGTATCTGTTATTGTATATATAAACCCCCCCCCAACCCCTCGATTAGATTCCAGCCTGTAACTCACACCCGGGTATCTGTTATTCGATATATAAACCCTCCGAACCCCCCGATTAGATTCCAGCCTGTAACTCACTTCCGGGTATCTGTTATTCCATGTATAAATCCCCGAACCCCTCGATTAGATTCCAGCCTTTAACACACTCCTAGATATCTGTTATTGTATATATAAACCCCCCGAACCCCTCGCTTAGATTCCAGCCTCTAACTCACTCCTGGGTATCTGTTATTGTACATCTAAACCCCCCGAACCCCTCGGTTAGATTCCAGCCTGTAACTCACTCCCGGGTATCTGTTATTCTATATATAGACCCCCTGAACCCCTCGATTAGATTCCAGCCTGAAACTCAATCCCGAGTATCTGTTATTCCATATGTAAACCCTCCAAACACTTTGATTAGATTCCAGCCTGGAACTCACTCCCGGGTATCTGTTATTGTATATATAAACCCCCCCGAATCCCTCGATTAGATTACAGCCTGTAACTCACACCCGGGTATCTGTTATTCTATATATAGACACCCCGAACCCCCCGATTAGATTCCAGCCTGTAACTCACTTCCGGGTATCTGTTATTCGATATATAAACCCCCGAACCCCTCGATTAGATTCCAGCTTGTAACACACTCCTAGATATCTGTTATTGTATATATAAACCCCCCGAATCCCTCGATTAGATTCCAGCCTGTAACGCACTCCCCGGTATGGGATCTGTTATTCTATATATAAACACCCCGAACCCATCGATTAGATTCTAGCCTGTAACTCACTCCCGGGTATCTGTTATTCTATATATAAACCCCCTGAACCCCTCGATTAGATTCCAGCCTGTAACTCACTCCTCGATATCTGTTATTGTATATATAAACCCCCCGAACCCCTCAATTAGATTCCAGCCTGTAACTCACTTCCGGGTATCTGTTATTATATATATAAACCCCCCGAACACCTCGATTCGATTCCAGCCTGTAACTCACTCTCTGCTATCCGTTATTCCATATATAAACCCCCGAACCCCTCGATGAGATTCCAGCCTGTAACTCACTCCCGAGTACCTGTTATTACACATATAAACCACCCGAAACCCTCGATTAGATTCCAGCCTGTAACTCACTCCGAGGTATCTGTTATTCTATATATAAACCCCCTGAACCCCTCGATTAGATTCCAGCCTGTAACTCACTCCTCGATATCTGTTATTGTATATATAAACCCCCCGAACCCCTCAATTAGAATCCAGCCTGTAACTCACTTCCGGGTATCTGTTATTATATATATAAACCCCCCGAACCCCTCGATTCGATTCCAGCCTGTAACTCACTCTCTGCTATCCGTTATTCCATATATAAACCCCCGAACCCCTCGATGAGATTCCAGCCTGTAACTCACTCCCGAGTACCTGTTATTACACATATAAACCACCCGAACCCCTCGATTAGATTCCAGCCTGTAACTCACTCCGAGGTATCTGTTATTCTATATATAAACCCCCCAAAACCCTCGATTAGATTCCAGTTTGTAACTCACTCCCGGGTATCTGTTATTGCATATATAAACCACCCGAACCCCTCGATTAGATTCCAGCCTGTAACTCACTCCCCGGTATGGTATATGTTATTCTATATATAAACCCCCCGAACCCCTCGATTAGATTCCAGTCTGTAACTCACTCCCGGCTATCTGTTATTCTATATATAAACCCCCCGAACCCCTCGATTAAATTCCAGCCTGTAACTCACTCCCGGGTATCTGTTATTGTATATAAAAATAACCCGAACCCCTCGATTAGATTCCAGCCTGTAACTCACTACCGGGTATCTGTTAATCTATATATAAACCCCCTGAACCCCTCGATTAGATTCCAGCCTGTAACTCACTTTCTGCGATCCGTTATTCTACATATAAACCCCTTGGAACCACTCGATTAGATTCCAGCCTGCAACTCATTCCCGGGTATCTGTTATTCTATATATAAACCCTCTGAACCCCTCGATTAGATTCCAGCCTGAAACTCACTCCCGAGTATCTGTTATTCCATATGTAAACCCTCCAAACACTTTGATTAGATTCCAGCCTGGAACTCACTCCCGGGTATCTGTTATTGTATATATAAACCCCCCCGAACCCCTCGATTAGATTCCAGCCTGTAACTCACACCGGGGTATCTGTTATTCGATATATAAACCCTCCGAACCCCCCGATTAGATTCCAGCCTGTAACTCACTTCCGGGTATCTGTTATTCCATGTATAAACCCCCGAACCCCTCGATTAGATTCCAGCCTTTAACACACTCCTAGATATCTGTTATTGTATATATAAACCCCCCGAACCCCTCGCTTAGATTCCAGCCTGTAACTCACTCCCGGGTATCTGTTATAGTACATCTAAACCCCCCGAACCCCTCGGTTAGATTCCAGCCTGTAACTCACTCCCGGGTATCTGTTATTCTATATATAGACCCCCTGAACCCCTCGATTAGATTCCAGCCTGAAACTCAATCCCGAGTATCTGTTATTCCATATGTAAACCCTCCAAACACTTTGATTAGATTCCAGCCTGGAACTCACTCCCGGGTATCTGTTATTGTATATATAAACCCCCCCGAACCCCTCGATTAGCTTACAGCCTGTAACTCACTCCCGGGTATCTGTTATTCTATATATAGACACCCCGAACCCCCCGATTAGATTCCAGCCTGTAACTCACTTCCGGGTATCTGTTATTCGATATATAAACCCCCGAACCCCTCGATTAGATTCCAGCTTGTAACACACTCCTAGATATCTGTTATTGTATATATAAACCCCCCGAATCCCTCGAT
This sequence comes from Pristiophorus japonicus, assembly GCF_044704955.1. Taxonomy (NCBI): domain Eukaryota; kingdom Metazoa; phylum Chordata; class Chondrichthyes; family Pristiophoridae; genus Pristiophorus; species Pristiophorus japonicus. The sequence goes on along the minus strand of NC_092011.1, from coordinate 19,737,763 downwards.
TAGATTCCAGCCTGTAACTCACTCCCCGGTATGGGATCTGTTATTCTATATATAAACCCCCCGAACCCCTCGATTAGATTCTAGCCTGTAACTCACTCCCGGGTATCTGTTATTCTATATATAAACCCCCTGAACACCTCGATTAGATTCCAGCCTGTAACTCACTCCTCGATATCTGTTATTGTATATATAAACCCCCCGAACCCCTCAATTAGATTCCAGCCTGTAACTCACTTCCGGGTATCTGTTATTATATATATAAACCCCCCGAACCCCTCGATTCGATTCCACCTGTAACTCACTCTCTGCTATCCGTTATTCCATATATAAACCCGCGAACCCCTCGATTAGATTCCAGCCTGTAACTCGATCCCGAGTACCTGTTATTACACATAAAAACCACCCGAACCCCTCGATTAGATTCCAGCCTGTAACTCACTCCGAGGTATCTGTTATTCAATATATAAACCCCCCAAAACCCTCGATTAGATTCCAGTTTGTAACTCACTCCAGGGTATCTGTTATTGCATATATAAACCACCCGAACCCCTCGATTAGATTCCAGCCTGTAACTCACTCCCCGGTATGGTATCTGTTATTCTATATATAAACCCCCCGAACCCCTCGATTAGATTCCAGCCTGTATCTCACTCCTGGGTATCTGTTATTGTATATCTAAACCCTCCGAACCCTTCGATTCGATTACAGCCTGTATCTCACTCTCTCCTATCCGTTATTCTATATATAAACCCCCAAACCCCTCGATGAGATTCTAGCCTGTAACTCACTCCAAGGCATCTGTTATTGTATATATAAACCAGCCGAATCCCTCGATTAGATTCCAGCCTGTAACTCACTCTCAGCTGTCCGTTATTTTATATATAAACACTCCAAAACCATAGATTAGATTCCAGAATGTAACTCACTCCCGGGTATCTGTTGTTGTATATATAAACCCCCCAAACTCCTCGATTAGATTCCAGCCTGTAACTCTCTCCCCGGTATGGTATCTGTTATTCTATATATTAACCACACGAACCTCTCGATTATATTCCAGCCAGTAACTCACTCCCGCGTATCTGTTATTCTATATTTAAACCCCCCGAACCCCTCGATTAGATTCCAGTCTGTAACTCACTCCCGGGTATCTGTTATTCTATATATAAACCCCCCGAACCCCTCGATTAAATTACAATCAGTAACTCACTCCCAGGTATCTGTTATTCTGTATATAAACCCACCGAACCCCTCGATTAGATTCCAGCCTGTAACTCACTCCCAGATATCTGTTATTCTATATATAACCCCCCCCCCCCCCCGAACCCCTGGATTAGATTCCAGCCTGTAACTCACTCCCGGGTATCTGTTATTCTATATATAAACCGCCCGAACCTCTCGATTAGATGACAGTCTGTAACTCACTCCCGGGTATCTGTTATTCTATATATAAACCGCCCGATTAGATTCCAGCCTGGAACTCACTCCCGGGTATCTGTTATTCTCTATATAAAACCCCCAAACCCATCGATTAGATTCCAGCCTGTAACTCACTCCCGGGTATCTGTTATTGTATATATAATGCCCCCGAACCCCTCAATTAAATTCCAGCCTGTAACTCACTCCCGGGTATCTGTTATTGTATATATAAATCCCCCGAACCCCTCGATTAGATTCCAGCCTGCAACTCACTCTCTGCTATCCGTTATTCTATATATAAACCCCCAGAACCCCTCGATTAGATTCCAGCCTGTAACTCACTCCCGGGTATCTGTTATTCTATATATAAACCACCAGAACCCCTCGATTAGATTCCAGCCTGAAACTCACTCCCGGGTATCTGTTATTGTATATATAAATACCCCGACCCCTCGATTCGATTCCAGCCTGTAACTCACTCCCGGGTATCTGTTATTGTATATATAAACCCCCCAACCCCCTCGATTAGATTCCAGCCTGTAACTCACTCCACGGTATGGTATCTGTTATTCTATATATAAACCACCCGAACCCCTTGATTAGATTCTAGCCTGTAACTCACTCCCGGTATCAGGTATTCTTTATAGAACCGCCGAACCCCTCAATTAGATTCCAGTCTGTAACTCACTCCCGGGTATCTGTTATTCTATATATAAACCTCCCGAACCCCTCGATTAGATTCCAGTCTGTAACTCACTCCCGGGTATCTGTTATTGTATATATAATCCCCCGAACCCCTCGATTCGATTCCAGCATGTAACTCACTCCCGGGTATCTGTTATTGCAGATATAAACCCCCCGAACTCCTCGATTAGATTCCAGCTTGTAACTCACTCCCCGGTATGGTATCTGTTATTATATATATAAAGCCCCCGAACCCCTCGATTATAATCTAGCCTGTACCTCACTCCCTTGTATCTGTTATTCTATATATAAACCACCCCGAATCACTCGATTAGATTCCAGCCTGCAACTCACACCCGGGTATATGTTATTGTATATATAAAACCCCTGAACGCCTCGATAAGATTCCAGCATGTAACTCACTCCCGGGTATCTGTTATTCTATATATAAACCCCCTGAACCCCGCAATTAGAATCCAGCCTGTAACTCACTCCCGAGTATCTGTTTTTGCATATATAAACCCCCCCAAACCCCTTGATTAGATTCCAGCCTGTAAATTACTCCTGGGTGTCTGTTATTCTGTATCTAAACCCCGAATCACTCGATTAGATTCCAGCCTGTAACTCACTCCCGGGTATCTGTTTTTCTATATATAAACCCCCTGAACCCCTCGATTAGATTCCAGCCTGAAACTCACTCCCGAGTATCTGTTATTCCATATGTAAAACCTCCAAACACTTTGATGAGATTCCAGCCTGGAACTCACTCCCGGGTATCTGTTATTGTATATATAACGCCCCCAAACTCCTCGATTAGATTACAGCCTGTAACTCACTTCCGGGTATCTGTTATTCTATGTGTAAACCCCCGAACCCCTCGATTAGATTCCAGCCTGTAACACACTCCTAGATATCTGTTATTGTATATATAAACCCCCCGAACCCCTCGATTAGATTCCAGCCTGTAACTCACTCTCTGCTATCCGTTATTCTATATATAAATCCCCCCGAACCCCTCGATTAGATTCCAGCCTGTAACTCACTCTCTGCTATCCGTTATTCTATATATAAAACCCCGAACCCCTCGATGAGATTCCAGCCTGTAACTCACTCCCGGGCATCTGTTATTGCATATATAAACCACCCGAACCCCTCGATTAGATTCCAGCCTGTAACTCACTCCCCGGTATGGTATCTGTTTTTCTACATATAAACCCCCCGAACCCCTCGATTAGATTCCAGCCTGTAACTCACTCCTGGGTATCTGTTATTGTACATCTAAACCCTCCGAACCCCTCGATTCGATTCCAGCCTGTAACTCACACCCGGGTATCTGTTATTGTACATCTAAACCCTCCGAACCCCTCGATTAGATTCCAGCCTGTAACTCACTCCTGGGTATCTGTTATTGTACATCTAAACCCTCCGAACCCCTCGATTAGATTCCAGCCTGTCACTCACTCTCAGCTATCCATTATTCGATATATAAACCCCCCAAACTCCTCGATTAGATTCCAGCCTGTAACTCTCTCCCCGGTATGGTATCTGTTATACGATATGTAAACCACCCGAACCTCTCGATTATAATCCAGCCTGTAACTCACTCCCGCATATCTGTTATTCTATATATAAACCCCCCGAACCCCTCGATTAGATTCCAGTATGTAACTTACTCCCGGGTATCTGTTATTCTATATATCAACCCCCCGAACCTCTCGATTATATTCCAGCCTGTAACTCACTCCCGCGTATCTGTTATTCTGTATATAAACCCCCCGAACCCCTCGATTAGATTACAGTCTGTAACTCACTCCCAGGTATCTGTTATTCTTATATAAACTCCCGAACCCCTCGATTAGATTCCAGTCTGTAACTCACTCCCGGGTATCTGTTATTCTATATATAAACCCCCCGAACCCCTCGATTAGATTCCAGCCTGTAACTCACTCCCGCGTATCTGTTATTCTATATATAAACCCCCTGAATCCCTCGATTAGATTCCAGCCTGCAACTCACTCTCGAGCATCTGTTATTCCATATGTAAACCATCCAAACACTTTGATTAGATTCCAGCCTGGAACTCACTCCCGGGTATCTGTTATTGTAAATATAAACCCCCCCGAACTCCCCGATTAGATTCCAGCCTGTAACTCACTTCCGGGTATCTGTTATTCTATATATAAACACCCGAACCCCTCGATTGGATTCCAGCCTGAAACACACTCCGAGATATCTGTTATTGTATCTATAAACCCCCCGAACCCCTCGATTAGATTCCAGCTTGTAACACACTCCTAGATATCTGTTATTGTATATATAAACCCCCCGAATCCCTCGATTAGATTCCAGCCTGTAACTCACTCCCCGGTATGGGATCTGTTATTCTATATATAAACCCCCCGAACCCCTCGATTAGATTCTAGCCTGTAACTCACTCCCGGGTATCTGTTATTCTATATATAAACCCCCTGAACCCCTCGATTAGATTCCAGCCTGTAACTCACTCCTCGATATCTGTTATTGTATATATAAACCCCCCGAACCCCTCGCTTAGATTCCAGCCTGTAACTAACTTCCGGGTATCTGTTATTATATATATAAACCCCCCGAACCCCTCGATTCGATTCCAGCCTGTAACTCACTCTCTGCTATCCGTTATTCCATATATAAACCCCCGAACCCCTCGATGAGATTCCAGCCTGTAACTCGATCCCGAGTACCTGTTATTACACATAAAAACCACCCGAACCCCTCAATTAGATTCCAGCCTGTAACTCACTCCGAGGTATCTGTTATTCTATATATAAACCCCCCAAAACCCTCGATTAGATTCCAGTTTGTAACTCACTCCCGGGTATCTGTTATTGCATATATAAACCACCCGAACCACTCGATTAGATTCCAGCCTGTAACTCACTCCCCGGTATGGTATCTGTTATTCTATATATAAACCCCCCGAACCCCTCGATTAGATTCCAGCCTGTATCTCACTCCTGGGTATCTGTTATTGTATATCTAAACCCTCCGAACCCCTCGATTCGATTCCAGCCTGTATCTCACTCTCTGCTATCCGTTATTCTATATATAAACCCCCGAACCCCTCGATGAGATTCTAGCCTGTTACTCACTCCAAGGCATCTGTTATTGTATATATAAACCAGCCGAATCCCTAGATTAGATTCCAGCCTGTAACTCACTCTCAGCTGTCCGTTATTTTATATATAAACACTCCAAACCCCTAGATTAGATTCCAGAATGTAACTCACTCCCGGGTATCTGTTGTTGTATATATAAACCCCCCGAACCCCTCGATTAAATTACAATCAGTAACTCACTCCCAGGTATCTGTTATTCTGTATATAAACCCCCCGAACCACTCGATTAGATTCCAGCCTGTAACTCACTCCCAGATATCTGTTATTCTATATATAACCCCCCCCCCCGAACCCCTGGATTAGATTCCAGCCTGTAACTCACTGCCGGGTATCTGTTATTCTATATATAAACCGCCCGAACCTCTCGATTAGATGACAGTCTGTAACTCACTCCCGGGTATCTGTTATTCTATATATAAACCCCCCGATTAGATTCCAGCCTGGAACTCACTCCCGGGTATCTGTTATTCTCTATATAAACCCCCCAAACCCATCGATTAGATTCCAGCCTGTAACTCACTCCCGGGTATCTGTTACTGTATATATAATGCCCCCGAACCCCTCAATTAAATTCCAGCCTGTAACTCACTCCCGGGTATCTGTTATTGTATATATAAATCCCCCGAACCCCTCGATTAGATTCCAGCCTGCAACTCACTCTCTGCTATCCGTTATTCTATATATAAACCCCCAGAACCCCTCGATTAGATTCCAGCCTGTAACTCACTCCCGGGTATCTGTTATTCTATATATAAACCACCCGAACCCCTCGATTAGATTCCAGCCTGAAACTCACTCCCGGGTATCTGTTATTGTATATATAATGCCCCCGAACCCCTCAATTAGATTCCAGCCTGTAACTCACTCCCGGGTATCTGTTATTGCATATATAAATACCCCGTTCCCCTCGATTCGATTCCAGCCTGTAACTCACTCCCGGGTATCTGTTATTGTTTATATAAACCACCCGAACCCCTCGATTCGATTCCAGCCTGTAACTCACTCTCTGCTATCCGTTATTCTATATATAAACCCCCGAACCCCTCGATGAGATTCTAGCCTTTAACTCTCTCCTGGGTATCTGTTTTTGTCGATATAAACCACCCGAAACCCTCGATTAGATTCCAGCCTGTAACTCACTCTCAGCTATCCGTTATTCTATATATAAACCCCCCAACCCCCTCGATTAGATTCCAGCATGTAACTCACTTCCGGGTATCTGTTATTGTATCTATAAACCCCCAAACTCCTCGATTAGATTCCAGTCTGTAACTCACTCCCGGGTATCTGTTATTCTATATATAAACCCCCCGAACCCCTCGATTCGATTCCAGCATGTAACTCACTCCCGGGTATCTGTTATTGCAGATATAAACCCCCCGAACTCCTCGATTAGATTCCAGCCTGTAACTCACTCCCCGGTATGGTATCTGTTATTATATATATAAACCCCCCGAACCCCTCGATTAGAATCTAGCCTGTAACTCACTCCCTTGTATCTGTTATTCTATATATAAACCACCCCGAATCACTCGATTAGATTCCAGCCTGCAACTCACACCCGGGTATATGTTATTGTATATATAAAACCCCTGAACCCCTCGATAAGATTCCAGCATGTAACTCACTCCCGGGTATCTGTTATTCTATATATAAACCCCCTGAACCCCGCAATTAGAATCCAGCCTGTAACTCACTCCCGAGTATCTGTTTTTGCATATATAAACCCCGCCAAACCCCTTGATTAGACTCCAGCCTGTAAATCACTCCTGGGTGTCTGTTATTCTGTATCTAAACCCCGAATCACTCGATTAGATTCCAGCCTGTAACTCACTCCCGGGTATCTGTTACTCTATATATAAACCCCCTGAACCCCTCGATTAGATTCCAACATGAAACTCACTCCCGAGTATCTGTTATTCCATATGTAAAACCTCCTAACACTTTGATGAGATTCCAGCCTGGAACTCACTCCCGGGTATCTGTTATTGTATATATAACGCCCCCAAACTCCTCGATTAGATTACAGCCTGTAACTCACTTCCGGGTATCTGTTATTCTATGTGTAAACCCCCGAACCCCTTGATTAGATTCCAGCCTGTAACACACTCCTAGATATCTGTTATTGTATATATAAACCCCCCGAACCCCTCGATTAGATTCCAGCCTGTAACTCACTCCCGGGTATCTGTTAATGAATATATAAACACCCAGAACCCCTCGATTAGATTCCAGCCTGTAACTCACTCTCTGCTATCCGTTATTCTATATATAAAACCCCGAACCCCTCGATGAGATTCCAGCCTGTAACTCACTCCCGGGCCTCTGTTATTGCATATATAAACCACCCGAACCCCTCGATTAGATTCCAGCCTGTAACTCACTCCCGCGTATCTGTTATTGTGTACAAAAAAAACGAACCCCTCGATTAGATTCCAGCCTGTAACTCACTCCCGGGTATCTGTTATTCTATATATAAACCCCCTGAACCCCTCGATTAGATTCCAGCCTGCAACTCACTCTCGAGTATCTGTTATTCCATATGTAAACCCTCCAAACACTTTGATTAGATTCCAGCCTGGAACTCACTCCCGGGTATCTGTTATTGTAAATATAAACCCCCCCCGAACTCCCCGATTAGATTCCAGCCTGTAACTCACTTCCCGGTATCTGTTATTCTATATATAAACCCCCGAACCCCTTGATTGGATTCCAGCCTGAAACACACTCCGAGATATCTGTTATTGTATCTATAAACCCTCCGAACCCCTCGATTAGATTCCAGCCTGTAACTCATTCCCGGGTATCTGTTATTGAATATATAAACACGCCGAACCCCTCGATTCGATTCCAGCCTGTAACTCACTCTCTGCTATCCGTTATTCTATACATAAACCCCCCGAACCCCTCGATGAGATTCCAGCCTGTAACTCACTCCCGGGCATCTGTTATTGCATATATAAACCAACCGAACCCCTCAATTAGATTCCAGCCTGTAACTCACTCCCCGGTATCGTATCTGTTATTCTATACATAAACCCCCCGAATCCCTCGATTAGATTCTAGCCTGTAACTCACTCCCGGGTATCTGTTACTCTATATATAAACCCCCTGAAGCCCTCGATTAGATTTCAGCCTGAAACTCACTCCCGAGTATCTGTTATTCCATATGTAAACCCTCCAAAAACTTTGATTAGATTCCAGCCTGGAACTCACTCCCGGGTAACTGTTATTGTATATATAAACCCCCCCGAACCACTCGATTAGATTCCAGCCTGGAACTCATTTCCGGTTATCTGTTATTCTATGTATAACCCCCGAACCCCTCGATTAGATTCCAGCCTGTAACACACTCCTAGATATCTGTTATTGTATATATAAACCACCCGAACCCCTCGATTAGATTCCAGCCTGTAACTCACTCCTGGGTATCTGTTATTGTACATCTAAACCCTCCGAATCCCTCGATTAGATTCCAGCCTGTCACTCACTCTCAGCTATCCGTTATTCTATATATAAACCCCCCAAACTCCTCGATTAGATTCCAGCCTGTAACTCTCTCCCCGGTATGGTATCTGTTATTCTGTATATAAAACCCCGAACCCCTCGATGAGATTCCAGCCTGTAACTCACTCCCGGGCATCTGTTATTGCATATATAAACCACCCGATCCCCTCGATTAGATTCCAGCCTGTAACTCACTCCCCGGTATGGTATCTGTTATTCTACATATAAACCCCCCGAACCCCTCGATTAGATTCCAGCCTGGAACTCACTCCCGGGTAACTGTTATTGTATATATAAACCCCCCCGAACCCCCCGATTAGATTCCAGCCTGTAACTCACTTCCGGGTATCTGTTATTCTATGTATAAACCCCCGAACCCCTCGATTAGATTCCAGCCTTTAACACACTCTTAGATATCTGTTATTGTATATATAAACCCCCCGAACCCCTCGATTAGATTCCAGCCTGTAACTCACTCCCGGGTATCCGTTATTCTATATATAAACCCGCCGAACCCCTCGATTCGATACCAGCCTGTAACTCACTCCCCGGTATGGTATCTGTTATTCTATATATAAACCCCCCGAACCCCTGGATTAGATTTTAGCCTGTAACTCACTCCCGGGTACCTGTTATTCTACATATAAACCCCCTGACCCCTCGATTAGATTCCATCCTGCAACTCACTCCCCGGTATGCTATCTGTTATTCTATATATAAACACCCCGAACCCCTCGATTAGATTCCAGCCTGTAACTCACTCCCGGGTATCTGTTATGCTATATATAAACCCCCCGAAGCTCTCGATTAGATTCCAGCCTGTAACTCACTCCCGGGTATCTGTTATTGTATATATAAACACCCCGAACCCCTCGATTAGATTCCAGCCTGTAACTCACTCCCGGGAATCTGTTATTGCACATCTAAACCCCCCGAACCCCTCGGTTAGATTCCAGCCTGTAACTCACTCCCGGGTATCTGTTATTCTATATATAGACCCCCTGAACCCCTCGATTAGATTCCAGCCTGTAACTCACTTCCGGGTATCTGTTATTCGATATATAAACCCCCGAACCCCTCAATTAGAGTCCAGCTTGTAACACACTCCTAGATATCTGTTATTGTAGATATAAACCCCCCGAATCCCTCGATTAGATTCCAGCCTGTAACTCACTCCCCGGTATGGTATCTGTTATTCTATACATAAACCCCCCGAACCCCTCGATAAGATTGTAGCCTGTAACTCACTCCCGGGTATCTGTTATTCTATATATAAACCCCCTGAACCCCTCGATTAGATTCCAGCCTGTAACTCACTCCTGGATATCTGTTATTGTATATATAAACCCCCCGAAACCCTCAATTAGATTCCAGCCTGTAACTCACTCCCGGGTATCTGTTATTATATATATAAACCCCCAGAACCCCTCGATTCGATTCCATCCTGTAACTCACTCTCTGCTATCCGTTATTCCATATATAAACCCCCGAACCCCTCGATGAGATTCCAGCCTGTAACTCACTCCCGAGTATCTGTTATTACACATAAAAACCACCCGAACCCCTCGATTAGATTCCATCCTGTAACTCACTCCCCGGTATGGTATCTGTTATTCTATATATAGACCCCCTGAACCCCTCGATTAGATTCCAGCCTGTAACTCACTTCCGGGTATCTGTTATTCGATATATAAACCCCCGAACCCCTCAATTAGAGTCCAGCTTGTAACACACTCCTAGATATCTGTTATTGTAGATATAAACCCCCCGAATCCCTCGATTAGATTCCAGCCTGTAACTCACTCCCCGGTATGGTATCTGTTATTCTATACATAAACCCCCCGAACCCCTCGGTAAGATTCTAGCCTGCAACTCTATCCTGGGTATCTGTTATTGTATATCTAAACCCTCTGAACCCCTTGATTCGATTCCAGCCTGTAACTCACTCTCTGCTATCCGTTATTCTATAGATAACCCCCCGAACCCCTCGATCAGATTCTAGCCTGTAACTCACTCCCGGGTATCTGTTATTTCATATATAAACCCCCTAAACTCCTCGATTTTATTCCAGCCTGTAACTCTCTCCCCGGTATCTGTTATTCTATATATAAACCACCCGAATCCCTCGATTAGATTCCAGCCTGTAACTCACTCCCGAGTATCTGTTATTATATATATATACCACCCGAAATTCTCGCTTAGATTCCAGCCTGGAACTCACTCCGAGATATCTGTTATTCTATATATAAACCCCCCAAAACCCTCGGTTAGATTCCAGTTTGTAACTCACTCCCGGGTATCTGTTATTCTATATATAAACCCACCGAACCACTCGATTCGATTCCAGCCTGTAACTCACTCTCTGCTATCCGTTATTCTATATATAAACCCCCGAACCCCTCGATGAGATTCCAGCCTGTAACTCACTCCCGGGTATCTGTTATTGCATATATAAACCACCCAACCCCTCGATTAGATTCCAGCCTGTAACTCACTCCCCGGTATGGTATCTGTTATACTATATATAAACCCCCCGAACCCCTCGATTAGATTCCAGCCTGTATCTCACTCCTGGGTATCTGTTATTCTATATATAAACCCCCCGAACCCCACGATTAGATTCCAGTCTGTAACTCACTCCCGGGTATCTGTTATTCTATATATAAACCCCCCGAACCCCACGATTAGATTCCAGTCTGTAACTCACTCCCGGGTATCTGTTATTCTATATATAAACCGCCCGAACCTTTCGATTTGATTCCAGCCTGTAACTCACTCCCCGGTATGGCATCTGTTATTCTACATATAAACCCCCCGAACCCCTCGATTAGATTCCAGCGTGTAACTCACTCCTGGGTATCTGTTATTGTACATCTAAACCCTCCGAGACCCTCGATTAGATTCCAGCCTGTAACTCACACCCGGGTGTCTGTTATTCTATATATAAACCCTCCGAACCCCCCGAATAGATTCCAGCCTGTAACTCACTTCCGGGTATCTGTTATTCTATGTATAAACCCCCGAACCCCTCGATTAGATTCCAGCCTTTAACACACTCCTAGATATCTGTTATTGTATATATAAACCCCCCGAACCCCTCGATTAGATTCCAGCCTGTAACTCACTCCACGGTATGGTATCTGTTATTCTATATATAAACCACCCGAACCCCTTGATTAGATTCTAGCCTGTAACTCACTCCCGGTATCAGTTATTCTTTATAGAAATCGCCGAACCCCTCAATTAGATTCCAGTCTATAACTCACTCCCGGGTATCTGTTATTCTATATATAAACCCCGCTAACGCCTCGATTAGATTCCAGTCTGTAACTCACTCCCGGGTATCTGTTATTCTATATATAAACCTCCCGTACCACTCGATTAGATTCCCGCCTGTAACTCACTCCCGGGTATCTGTTATTGTATATATAACCCCCCGAACGCCTCGATTAGATTCCAGTCTGTAACTCACTCCCGGGTATCTGTTATTCTATATATAAACCTCCCGTACCACTCGATTAGATTCCTGCCTGTAACTCACTCCCGGGTATCTGTTATTGTATATATAAACCCCCCGAACCCCTCGATTCGATTCCAGCCTGTAACTCACTCTCTGCTATCCGTTATTCTATATATAAACCCCCGAACCCCTCGATTAGATTCCAGCCTGTAACTCACTCCCCGGTATGGTATCTGTTATTCTACATATAAACCCCCCGAACCCCTCGATTAGATTCCAGCCTGTAACTCACTCCTGGGTATCTGTTATTGTACATCTAAACCCTCCGAATCCCTCGATTAGATTCCAGCCTGTAACTCACACCCGGGTATCTGTTATTCTATATATAAACCCTCCGAACCCCCCGATTAGATTCCAGCCTGTAACTCACTTCCGGGTATCTGTTATTCTATGTATAAACCCCCGAACCCCTCGATTAGATTCCAGCCTTTAACACACTCCTAGATATCTGTTATTGTATATATAAACCCGCCGAACCCCTCGATTAGATTCCAGCCTGTAACTCACTCCCGGGTATCCGTTATTCTATATATAAACCCGCCGAACCCCTCGATGAGATTCCAGCCTGTAACTCACTCTCTGCTATCCGTTATTCTATATATAAATCCCCCCGAACCCCTCGATTAGATTCCAGCCTGTAACTCACTCTCTGCTATCCGTTATTCTATATATAAAACCCCGAAACCCTCGATGAGATTCCAGCCTGTAACTCACTCCCGGGCATCTGTTATTGCATATATAAACCACCCGAACCCCTCGATTAGATTCCAGCCTGTAACTCACTCCCCGGTATGGTATCTGTTATTCTACATATAAACCCCCCGAACCCCTCGATTAGATTCCAGCCTGTAACTCACTCCTGGGTATCTGTTATTGTACATCTAAACCCTCCGAACCCCTCGATTCGATTCCTGTCTGTAACTCACACCCGGGTATCTGTTATTGTACATCTAAACCCTCCGAACCCCTCGATTAGATTCCAGCCTGTAACTCACTCCTGGGTATCTGTTATTGTACATCTAAACCCTCCGAACCCCTCGATTAGATTCCAGCCTGTCACTCACTCTCAGCTATCCGTTATTCGATATATAAACCCCCCAAACTCCTCGATTAGATTCCAGCCTGTAACTCTCTCCCCTGTATGGTATCTGTTATACGATATGTAAACCACCCGAACCTCTCGATTATATTCCCGCCTGTAACTCACTCCCGCATATCTGTTATTCTATATATAAACCCCCCGAACCCCTCGATTAGATTCCAGTATGTAACTTACTCCCGGGTATCTGTTATTCTATATATCAACCCCCCGAACCTCTCGATTATATTCCAGCCTGTAACTCACTCCCGCGTATCTGTTATTCTGTATATAAACCCCCCGAACCCCACGATTAGATTCCAGTCTGTAACTCACTCCCGGGTATCTGTTATTCTATATATAAACCGCCCGAACCTTTCGATTTGATTCCAGCCTGTAACTCACTCCCCGGTATGGCATCTGTTATTCTACATATAAACCCCCCGAACCCCTCGATTAGATTCCAGCCTGTAACTCACTCCTGGGTATCTGTTATTGTACATCTAAACCCTCCGAGCCCCTCGATTAGATTCCAGCCTGTAACTCACACCCGGGTGTCTGTTGTTCTATATATAAACCCTCCGAACCCCCCGAATAGATTCCAGCCTGTAACTCACTTCCGGGTATCTGTTATTCTATGTATAAACCCCCGAACCCCTCGATTAGATTCCAGCCTTTAACACACTCCTAGATATCTGTTATTGTATATATAAGCCCCCCGAACCCCTCGATTAGATTCCAACCTGTAACTCACTCCACGGTATGGTATCTGTTATTCTATATATAAACCACCCGAACCCCTTGATTAGATTCTAGCCTGTAACTCACTCCCGGTATCAGTTATTCTTTATAGAAATCGCCGAACCCCTCAATTAGATTCCAGTCTATAACTCACTCCCGGGTATCTGTTATTCTATATATAAACCCCGCTAACGCCTCGATTAGATTCCAGTCTGTAACTCACTCCCGGGTATCTGTTATTCTATATATAAACCTCCCGTACCACTCGATTAGATTCCCGCCTGTAACTCACTCCCGGGTATCTGTTATTGTATATATAACCCCCCGAACGCCTCGATTAGATTCCAGTCTGTAACTCACTCCCGGGTATCTGTTATTCTATATATAAACCTCCCGTACCACTCGATTAGATTCCAGCCTGTAACTCACTCCCGGGTATCTGTTATTGTATATATAAACCCCCCGAACCCCTCGATTCGATTCCAGCCTGTAACTCACTCTCTGCTATCCGTTATTCTATATATAAACCCCCGAACCCCTCGATTAGATTCCAGCCTGTAACTCACTCCCCGGTATGGTATCTGTTATTCTACATATAAACCCCCCGAACCCCTCGATTAGATTCCAGCCTGTAACTCACTCCTGGGTATCTGTTATTGTACATCTAAACCCTCCGAATCCCTCGATTAGATTCCAGCCTGTAACTCACACCCGGGTATCTGTTATTCTATATATAAACCCTCCGAACCCCCCGATTAGATTCCAGCCTGTAACATCACTTCCGGGTATCTGTTATTCTATGTATAAACCCCCGAACCCCTCGATTAGATTCCAGCCTTTAACACACTCCTAGATATCTGTTATTGTATATATAAACCCGCCGAACCCCTCGATTAGATTCCAGCCTGTAACTCACTCCCGGGTATCCGTTATTCTATATATAAACCCGCCGAACCCCTCGATGAGATTCCAGCCTGTAACTCACTCTCTGCTATCCGTTATTCTATATATAAATCCCCCCGAACCCCTCGATTAGATTCCAGCCTGTAACTCACTCTCTGCTATCCGTTATTCTATATATAAAACCCCGAAACCCTCGATGAGATTCCAGCCTGTAACTCACTCCCGGGCATCTGTTATTGCATATATAAACCACCCGAACCCCTCGATTAGATTCCAGCCTGTAACTCACTCCCCGGTATGGTATCTGTTATTCTACATATAAACCCCCCGAACCCCTCGATTAGATTCCAGCCTGTAACTCACTCCTGGGTATCTGTTATTGTACATCTAAACCCTCCGAACCCCTCGATTCGATTCCAGTCTGTAACTCACACCCGGGTATCTGTTATTGTACATCTAAACCCTCCGAACCCCTCGATTAGATTCCAGCCTGTAACTCACTCCTGGGTATCTGTTATTGTACATCTAAACCCTCCGAACCCCTCGATTAGATTCCAGCCTGTCACTCACTCTCAGCTATCCGTTATTCGATATATAAACCCCCCAAACTCCTCGATTAGATTCCAGCCTGTAACTCTCTCCCCTGTATGGTATCTGTTATACGATATGTAAACCACCCGAACCTCTCGATTATATTCCAGCCTGTAACTCACTCCCGCATATCTGTTATTCTATATATAAACCCCCCGAACCCCTCGATTAGATTCCAGTATGTAACTTACTCCCGGGTATCTGTTATTCTATATATCAACCCCCCGAACCTCTCGATTATATTCCAGCCTGTAACTCACTCCCGCGTATCTGTTATTCTGTATATAAACCCCCCGAACCCCACGATTAGATTCCAGTCTGTAACTCACTCCCGGGTATCTGTTATTCTATATATAAACCGCCCGAACCTTTCGATTTGATTCCAGCCTGTAACTCACTCCCCGGTATGGCATCTGTTATTCTACATATAAACCCCCCGAACCCCTCGATTAGATTCCAGCCTGTAACTCACTCCTGGGTATCTGTTATTGTACATCTAAACCCTCCGAGCCCCTCGATTAGATTCCAGCCTGTAACTCACACCCGGGTGTCTGTTGTTCTATATATAAACCCTCCGAACCCCCCGAATAGATTCCAGCCTGTAACTCACTTCCGGGTATCTGTTATTCTATGTATAAACCCCCGAACCCCTCGATTAGATTCCAGCCTTTAACACACTCCTAGATATCTGTTATTGTATATATAAGCCCCCCGAACCCCTCGATTAGATTCCAGCCTGTAACTCACTCCACGGTATGGTATCTGTTATTCTATATATAAACCACCCGAACACCTTGATTAGATTCTAGCCTGTAACTCACTCCCGGTATCAGTTATTCTTTATAGAAATCGCCGAACCCCTCAATTAGATTCCAGTCTATAACTCACTCCCGGGTATCTGTTATTCTATATATAAACCCCGCTAACGCCTCGATTAGATTCCAGTCTGTAACTCACTCCCGGGTATCTGTTATTCTATATATAAACCTCCCGTACCACTCGATTAGATTCCCGCCTGTAACTCACTCCCGGGTATCTGTTATTGTATATATAACCCCCCGAACGCCTCGATTAGATTCCAGTCTGTAACTCACTCCCGGGTATCTGTTATTCTATATATAAACCTCCCGTACCACTCGATTAGATTCCAGCCTGTAACTCACTCCCGGGTATCTGTTATTGTATATATAAACCCCCCGAACCCCTCGATTCGATTCCAGCCTGTAACTCACTCTCTGCTATCCGTTATTCTATATATAAACCCCCGAACCCCTCGATTAGATTCCAGCCTGTAACTCACTCCCCGGTATGGTATCTGTTATTCTACATATAAACCCCCCGAACCCCTCGATTAGATTCCAGCCTGTAACTCACTCCTGGGTATCTGTTATTGTACATCTAAACCCTCCGAATCCCTCGATTAGATTCCAGCCTGTAACTCACACCCGGGTATCTGTTATTCTATATATAAACCCTCCGAACCCCCCGATTAGATTCCAGCCTGTAACTCACTTCCGGGTATCTGTTATTCTATGTATAAACCCCCGAACCCCTCGATTAGATTCCAGCCTTTAACACACTCCTAGATATCCGTTATTCTATATATAAACCCGCCGAACCCCTCGATGAGATTCCAGCCTGTAACTCACTCTCTGCTATCCGTTATTCTATATATAAATCCCCCCGAACCCCTCGATTAGATTCCAGCCTGTAACTCACTCTCTGCTATCCCTTATTCTATATATAAAACCCCGAAACCCTCGATGAGATTCCAGCCTGTATCTCACTTCCGGGCATCTGTTATTGCATATATAAACCACCCGAACCCCTCGATTAGATTCCAGCCTGTAACTCACTCCCCGGTATGGTATCTGTTATTCTACATATAAACCCCCCGAACCCCTCGATTAGATTCCAGCCTGTAACTCACTCCTGGGTATCTGTTATTGTACATCTAAACCCTCCGAACCCCTCGATTCGATTCCAGTCTGTAACTCACACCCGGGTATCTGTTATTGTACATCTAAACCCTCCGAACCCCTCGATTAGATTCCAGCCTGTAACTCACTCCTGGGTATCTGTTATTGTACATCTAAACCCTCCGAACCCCTCGATTAGATTCCAGCCTGTCACTCACTCTCAGCTATCCGTTATTCGATATATAAACCCCCCAAACTCCTCGATTAGATTCCAGCCTGTAACTCTCTCCCCTGTATGGTATCTGTTATACGATATGTAAACCACCCGAACCTCTCGATTATATTCCAGCCTGTAACTCACTCCCGCATATCTGTTATTCTATATATAAACCCCCCGAACCCCTCGATTAGATTCCAGTATGTAACTTACTCCCGGGTATCTGTTATTCTATATATCAACCCCCCGAACCTCTCGATTATATTCCAGCCTGTAACTCACTCCCGCGTATCTGTTATTCTGTATATAAACCCCCCGAACCCCTCGATTAGATTACAGTCTGTAACTCACTCCCAGGTATCTGTTATTCTTATATAAACTCCCGAACCCCTCGATTAGATTCCAGTCTGTAACTCACTCCCGGGTATCTGTTATTCTATATATAAACCCCCCGAACCCCTCGATTAGATTCCAGCCTGTAACTCACTCCCGCGTATCTGTTATTGTGTACAAAATAAACGAACTCCTCGATTAGATTCCAGCCTGTAACTCACTCCCGGGTATCTGTTATTCTATATATAAACCCCTTGAATCCCTCGATTAGATTCCAGCCTGCAACTCACTCTCGAGTATCTGTTATTCCATATGTAAACCCTCCAAACACTTTGATTAGATTCCAGCCTGGAACTCACTCCCGGGTATCTGTTATTGTAAATATAAACCCCCCCGAACTCCCCGATTAGATTCCAGCCTGTAACTCACTTCCGGGTATCTGTTATTCTACATATAAACCCCCGAACCCCTCGATTGGATTCCAGCCTGAAACACACTCCGAGATATCTGTTATTGTATCTATAAACCCCCCGAACCACTCGATTAGATTCCAGCTTGTAACACACTCCTAGATATCTGTTATTGTATATATAAACCCCCCGAATCCCTCGATTAGATTCCAGCCTGTAACTCACTCCCCGGTATGGGATCTGTTATTCTATATATAAACCCCCCGAACCCCTCGATTAGATTCTAGCCTGTAACTCACTCCCGGGTATCTGTTATTCTATATATAAACCCCCTGAACCCCTCGATTAGATTCCAGCCTGTAACTCACTCCTCGATATCTGTTATTGTTTATATAAACCCCCTGAACCCCTCGCTTAGATTCTAGCCTGTAACTAACTTCCGGGTATCTGTTATTATATATATAAACCCCCCGAACCCCTCGATTCGATTCCAGCCTGTAACTCACTCTCTGCTATCCGTTATTCCATATATAAACCCCCGAACCCCTCGATGAGATTCCAGCCTGTAACTCGATCCCGAGTACCTGTTATTACACATAAAAACCACCCGAACCCCTCAATTAGATTCCAGCCTGTAACTCACTCCGAGGTATCTGTTATTCTATATATAAACCCCCCAAAACCCTCGATTAGATTCCAGTTTGTAACTCACTCCCGGGTATCTGTTATTGCATATATAAACCACCCGAACCACTCGATTAGATTCCAGCTTGTAACTCACTCCCCGGTATGGTATCTGTTATTCTATATATAAACCCCCCGAACCCCTCGATTAGATTCCAGCCTGTATCTCACTCCTGGGTATCTGTTATTGTATATCTAAACCCTCCGAACCCCTCGATTCGATTCCAGCCTGTATCTCACTCTCTGCTATCCGTTATTCTATATATAAACCCCCGAACCCCTCGATGAGATTCTAGCCTGTAACTCACTCCAAGGCATCTGTTATTGTATATATAAACCAGCCGAATCCCTAGATTAGATTCCAGCCTGTAACTCACTCTCAGCTGTCCGTTATTTTATATATAAACACTCCAAACCCCTAGATTAGATTCCAGAATGTAACTCACTCCCGGGTATCTGTTGTTGTATATATAAACCCCCCGAACCCCTCGATTAAATTACAATCAGTAACTCACTCCCAGGTATCTGTTATTCTGTATATAAACCCCCCGAACCCCTCGATTAGATTCCAGCCTGTAACTCACTCCCAGATATCTGTTATTCTATATATAACCCCCCCCCGAACCCCTGGATTAGATTCCAGCCTGTAACTCACTCCCGGGTATCTGTTATTCTATATATAAACCGCCCGAACCTCTCGATTAGATGACAGTCTGTAACTCACTCCCGGGTATCTGTTATTCTATATATAAACCCCCCGATTAGATTCCAGCCTGGAACTCACTCCCGGGTATCTGTTATTCTCTATATAAACCCCCCAAACCCATCGATTAGATTCCAGCCTGTAACTCACTCCCGGGTATCTGTTATTGTATATATAATGCCCCCGAACCCCTCAATTAAATTCCAGCCTGTAACTCACTCCCGGGTATCTGTTATTGTATATATAAATCCCCCGAACCCCTCGATTAGATTCCAGCCTGCAACTCACTCTCTGCTATCCGTTATTCTATATATAAACCCCCAGAACCCCTCGATTAGATTCCAGCCTGTAACTCACTCCCGGGTATCTGTTATTCTATATATAAACCACCCGAACCCCTCGATTAGATTCCAGCCTGAAACTCACTCCCGGGTATCTGTTATTGTATATATAATGCCCCCAAACCCCTCAATTAGATTCCAGCCTGTAACTCACTCCCGGGTATCTGTTATTGCATATATAAATACCCCGAACCCCTCGATTCGATTCCAGCCTGTAACTCACTCCCGGGTATCTGTTATTGTTTATATAAACCCCCCGAACCCCTCGATTCGATTCCAACCTTTAACTCACTCTCTGCTAACCGTTATTCTATATATAAACCCCCGAACCCCTCGATGAGATTCTAGCCTTTAACTCTCTCCTGGGTATCTGTTTTTGTCGATATAAACCACCCGAATCCCTCGATTAGATTCCAGCCTGTAACTCACTCTCAGCTATCCGTTATTCTATATATAAACCCCCCAACCCCCTCGATTAGATTCCAGCATGTAACTCACTCTCGGGTATCTGTTATTGTATCTATAAACCCCCAAACTCCTCAATTATATTCCAGCCTGTAACTCACTCCTGGGTATCTGTTATTGTACATCTAAACCCTCCGAATCCCTCGATTAGATTCCAGCCTGTCACTCACTCTCAGCTATCCGTTATTCTATATATAAACCCCCCAAACTCCTCGATTAGATTCCAGCCTGTAACTCTCTCCCCAGTATGGTATCTGTTATTCTACATATAAACCCCCCGAACCCCTCGATTAGATTCCAGCCTGTAACTCACTCCCGGGCATCTGTTATTACATATATAAACCACCCGAACACCTCGATTAGATTCCAGCCTGTAACTCACTCCCCGGTATGGTATCTGTTATTCTACATATAAACCCTCCGAGCCCCTCGATTAGATTCCAGCCTGTAACTCACACCCGGGTATCTGTTATTCTATATATAAACCCTCCGAACCCCCCGATTAGATTCCAGCCTGTAACTCACTTCCGGGTATCTGTTATTCTATGTATAAACCCCCGAACCCCTCGATTAGATTCCAGCCTTTAACACACTCTTAGATATCTGTTATTGTATATATAAACCCCCCGAACCCCTCGATTAGATTCCAGCCTGTAACTCACTCCCGGGTATCCGTTATTCTATATATAAACCCGCCGAACCCCTCGATTCGATACCAGCCTGTAACTCACTCCCCGGTATGGTATCTGCTATTCTATATATAAACCCCGTGAACCCCTCGATTAGATTCTAGCCTGTAACTCACTCCCGGGTATCTGTTATTCTACATATAAACCCCCTGAACCCCTCGATTAGATTCCATCCTGCAACTCACTCCCCGGTATGCTATCTGTTATTCTATATATAAACACCCCGAACCCCTCGATTAGATTCCAGCCTGTAACTCACTCCCGGGTATCTGTTATGCTATATATAAACCCCCCGAATCTCTCGATTAGATTCCAGCCTGTAACTCACTCCCGGGTATCTGTTATTGTATATATAAACACCCCGAACCCCTCGATTAGATTCCAGCCTGTAACTCACTCCCGGGAATCTGTTATTGTACATCTAAACCCCCCGAACCCCTCGGTTAGATTCCAGCCTGTAACTCACTCCCGGGTATCTGTTATTCTATATATAGACCCCCTGAACCCCTCGATTAGATTCCAGCCTGTAACTCACTTCCGGGTATCTGTTATTCGATATATAAACCCCCGAACCCCTCAATTAGAGTCCAGCTTGTAACACACTCCTAGATATCTGTTATTGTAGATATAAACCCCCCGAATCCCTCGATTAGATTCCAGCCTGTAACTCACTCCCCGGTATGGTATCTGTTATTCTATACATAAACCCCCCGAACCCCTCGATAAGATTGTAGCCTGTAACTCACTCCCGTGTATCTGTTATTTATATATAAACCCCCTGAACCCCTCGATTAGATTCCAGCCTGTAACTCACTCCTGGATATCTGTTATTGTATATATAAACCCCCCGAAACCCTCAATTAGATTCCAGCCTGTAACTCACTCCCGGGTATCTGTTATTATATATATAAACCCCCAGAACCCCTCGATTCGATTCCATCCTGTAACTCACTCTCTGCTATCCGTTATTCCATATATAAACCCCCGAACCCCTGGATGAGATTCCAGCCTGTAACTCACTCCCGAGTATCTGTTATTACACATAAAAACCACCCGAACCCCTCGATTAGATTCCATCCTGTAACTCACTCCCGGTATGGTATCTATTATTCTATATATAAACGCCCCCGAATCCCTCGATTAGATTCTAGCCTGCAACTCTATCCTGGGTATCTGTTATTGTACATCTAAATCCTCTGAACCCCTTGATTCGATTCCAGCCTGTAACTCACTCTCTGTTATCCGTTATTCTATAGATTACCCCCCCGAACCCCTCGATCAGATTCTAGCCTGTAACTCACTCCCGGGTATCTGTTATTGCATATGTAAACCCCCTAAACTCCTCGATTTTATTCCAGCCTGTAACTCTCTCCCCGGTATCTGTTATTCTATATATAAACCACCCGAATCCCTCGATTAGATTGCAGCCTGTAACTCACTCCCGAGTATCTGTTATTATATATATATACCACCCGAAATTCTCGCTTAGATTCCAGCCTGGAACTCACTCCGAGGTATCTGTTATTCTATATATAAACCCCCCAAAACCCTCGGTTAGATTCCAGTTTGTAACTCACTCCCGGGTATCTGTTATTCTATATATAAACCCACCGAACCACTCGATTCGATTCCAGCCTGTAACTCACTCTCTGCTATCCGTTATTCTATATATAAACCCCCGAACCCCTCGATGAGATTCCAGCCTGTAACTCACTCCCGGGTATCTGTTATTGCATATATAAACCACCCGAATCTCTCGATTAGATTCCAGCCTGTAACTCACTCCCCGGTATGGTATCTGTTATACTATATATAAACCCCCCGAACCCCTCGATTAGATTCCAGCCTGTAACTCACTCCTGGGTATCGGTTATTCTATATATAAACCCCCCGAACCCCACGATTAGATTCCAGTCTGTAACTCACTCCCGGGTATCTGTTATTCTATATATAAACCCCCCGAACCCCACGATTAGATTCCAGTCTGTAACTCACTCCCGGGTATCTGTTATTCTATATTTAAACCGCCCGAACCTCTCGATTTGATTCCAGCCTGTAACTCACTCCCCGGTATGGCATCTGTTATTCTACATATAAACCCCCCGAACCCCTCGATTAGATTCCAGCCTGTAACTCACTCCCTGGGTATCTGTTATTGTACATCTAAACCCTCCGAGCCCCTTGATTAGATTCCAGCCTGTAACTCACACCCGGGTAACTGTTATTCTATATATAAACCCTCCGAACCCCCCGATTAGATTCCAGCCTGTAACTCACTTCCGGGTATCTGTTATTCTATGTATAAACCCCCGAACCCCTCGATTAGATTCCAGCCTTTAACACACTCCTAGATATCTGTTATTGTATATATAAACCCCCCGAACCCCTCGATTAGATTCCAGCCTGTAACTCACTCCCGGGTATCCGTTATTCTATATATAAACCAGCCGAACCCCTCGATTCGATACCAGCCTGTAACTCACTCCACGGTATGGTATCTGTTATTCTATATATAAACCACCCGAACCCCTTGATTAGATTCTAGCCTGTAACTCACTCCGGTATCAGTTATTCTTTATAGAAACCGCCGAACCCCTCAATTAGATTCCAGTCTGTAACTCACTCCCGGGTATCTGTTATTCTATATATAAACCCCGCTAACGCCTCGATTAGATTCCAGTCTGTAACTCACTCCCGGGTATCTGTTATTCTATATATAAACCTCCCGTACCACTCGATTAGATTCCAGCCTTTAACTCACTCCCGGGTATCTGTTATTGTATATATAAACCCCCCGAACACCTCGATTCGATTCCAGCCTGTAACTCACTCTCTGCTATCCGTTATTCTATATATAAACCCCCGAACCACTCGATTAGATTCCAGCCTGTAACTCATTCCCCGTGATGGTATCTGTTATTCTACATATAAACCCCCAAACTCCTCGATTAGATTCCAGCCTTTAACACACTCCTAGATATCTGTTATTGTATATATAAACCCCCCGAACCCCTCGATTAGATTTCAGCCTGTAACTCACTCTCTGCTATCCGTTATTCTATATATAAATCCCCCCGAACCCCTCGATTAGATTGCAGCCTGTAACTCACTCTCTGCTATCCGTTATTCTATATATAAAACCCCGAACCCCTCGATGAGATTCCAGCCTGTAACTCACTCCCGGGCATCTGTTATTGCATATATAAACCACCCGAACCCCTCGATTAGATTCCAGCCTGTAACTCACTCCCCGGTATGGTATCTGTTATTCTACATATAAACCCCCCGAACCCCTCGATTAGATTCCAGCCTGTAACTCACTCCTGGGTATCTGTTATTGTACATCTAAACACTCCGAACCCCTCGATTCGATTCCAGTCTGTAACTCACACCCGGGTATCTGTTATTGTACATCTAAACCCTCTGAACCCCTCGATTAGATTCCAGCCTGTAACTCACTCCTGGGTATCTGTTATTGTACATCTAAACCCTCCGAACCCCTCGATTAGATTCCAGCCTGTCACTCACTCTCAGCTATCCATTATTCGATATATAAACCCCCCAAACTCCTCGATTAGATTCCAGCCTGTAACTCTCTCCCCGGTATGGTATCTGTTATACGATATGTAAACCACCCGAACCTCTCGATTATATTCCAGCCTGTAACTCACTCCCGCATATCTGTTATTCTATATATAAACCCCCCGAACCCCTCGATTAGATTCCAGTATGTAACTTACTCCCGGGTATCTGTTATTCTATATATCAACCCCCCGAACCTCTCGATTATATTCCAGCCTGTAACTCACTCCCGCGTATCTGTTATTCTGTATATAAACCCCCCGAACCCCTCGATTAGATTACAGTCTGTAACTCACTCCCAGGTATCTGTTATTCTTATATAAACTCCCGAACCCCTCGATTAGATTCCAGTCTGTAACTCATTCCCGGGTATCTGTTATTCTATATATAAACCCCCCGAACCCCTCGATTAGATTCCAGCCTGTAACTCACTCCCGCGTATCTGTTATTGTGTACAAAATAAACGAACCCCTCGATTAGATTCCAGCCTGTAACTCACTCCCGGGTATCTGTTATTCTATATATAAACCCCCTGAATCCCTCGATTAGATTCCAACCTGCAACTCACTCTCGAGTATCTGTTATTCCATATGTAAACCCTCCAAACACTTTGATTAGATTCCAGCCTGGAACTCACTCCCGGGTATCTGTTATTGTAAATATAAACCCCCCCGAACTCCCCCATTAGATTCCAGCCTGTAACTCACTTCCGGGTATCTGTTATTCTATATATAAACCCCCGAACCCCTCGATTGGATTCCAGCCTGAAACACACTCCGAGATATCTGTTATTGTATCTATAAACCCCCCGAACCCCTCGATTAGATTCCAGCTTGTAACACACTCCTAGATATCTGTTATTGTATATATAAACCCCCCGAATCCCTCGATTAGATTCCAGCCTGTAACTCACTCCCCGGTATGGGATCTGTTATTCTATATATAAACCCCCCGAACCCCTCGATTAGATTCTAGCCTGTAACTCACTCCCGGGTATCTGTTATTCTATATATAAACCCCCTGAACCCCTCGATTAGATTCCAGCCTGTAACTCACTCCTCGATATCTGTTATTGTATATATAAACCCCCCCGAACCCCTCGCTTAGATTCCAGCCTGTAACTAACTTCCGGGTATCTGTTATTATATATATAAACCCCCCGAACCCCTCGATTCGATTCCAGCCTGTAACTCACTCTCTGCTATCCGTTATTCCATATATAAACCCCCGAACCCCTCGATGAGATTCCAGCCTGTAACTCGATCCCGAGTACCTGTTATTACACATAAAAACCACCCGAACCCCTCAATTAGATTCCAGCCTGTAACTCACTCCGAGGTATCTGTTATTCTATATATAAACCCCCCAAAACCCTCGATTAGATTCCAGTTTGTAACTCACTCCCGGGTATCTGTTATTGCATATATAAACCATCCGAACCACTCGATTAGATTCCAGCCTGTAACTCACTCCCCGGTATGGTATCTGTTATTCTATATATAAACCCCCCGAACCCCTCGATTAGATTCCAGCCTGTATCTCACTCCTGGGTATCTGTTATTGTATATCTAAACCCTCCGAACCCCTCGATTCGATTCCAGCCTGTATCTCACTCTCTGCTATCCGTTATTCTATATATAAACCCCCGAACCCCTCGATGAGATTCTAGCCTGTAACTCACTCCAAGGCACCTGTTATTGTATATATAAATCAACCGAATCCCTAGATTAGATTCCAGCCTGTAACTCACTCTCAGCTGTCCGTTATTTTATATATAAACACTCCAAACCCCTAGATTAGATTCCAGAATGTAACTCACTCCCGGGTATCTGTTGTTGTATATATAAACCCCCCGAACCCCTCGATTAAATTACAATCAGTAACTCACTCCCAGGTATCTGTTATTCTGTATATAAACCCCCCGAACCCCTCGATTAGACTCCAGCCTGTAACTCACTCCCAGATATCTGTTATTCTATATATAACCCCCCCCCGAACCCCTGGATTAGATTCCAGCCTGTAACTCAGTCCCGGGTATCTGTTATTCTATATATAAACCGCCCGAACCTCTCGATTAGATGACAGTCTGTAACTCACTCCCGGGTATCTGTTATTCTATATATAAACCCCCCGATTAGATTCCAGCCTGGAACTCACTCCCGGGTATCTGTTATTCTCTATATAAACCCCCCAAACCCATCGATTAGATTCCAGCCTGTAACTCACTCCCGGGTATCTGTTATTGTATATATAATGCCCCCGAACCCCTCAATTAAATTCCAGCCTGTAACTCACTCCCGGGTATCTGTTATTGTATATATAAATCCCCCGAACCCCTCGATTAGATTCCAGCCTGCAACTCACTCTCTGCTATCCGTTATTCTATATATAAACCCCCAGAACCCATCGATTAGATTCCAGCCTGTAACTCACTCCCGGGTATCTGTTATTCTATATATAAACCATCCGAACCCCTCGATTAGATTCCAGCCTGAAACTCACTCCCGGGTATCTGTTATTGTATATATAATGCCCCCGAACCCCTCAATTAGATTCCAGCCTGTAACTCACTCCCGGGTATCTGTTATTGCATATATAAATACCCCGAACCCCTCGATTCGATTCCAGCCTGTAACTCACTCCCGGGTATCTGTTATTGTTTATATAAACCCCCCGAACCCCTCGATTCGATTCCAGCCTGTAACTCACTCTCTGCTATCCGTTATTCTATATATAAACCCCCGAACCCCTCGATGAGATTCTAGCCTTTAACTCTCTCCTGGGTATCTGTTTTTGTCGATATAAACCACCCGAATCCCTCGATTAGATTCCAGCCTGTAACTCACTCTCAGCTATCCGTTATTCTATATATAAACCCCCCAACCCCCTCGATTAGATTCCAGCATGTAACTCACTCCCGGGTATCTGTTATTGTATCTATAAACCCCCAAACTCCTCGATTAGATTCCAGTCTGTAACTCACTCCCGGGTATCTGTTATTCTATATATAAACCCCCCGAACCCCTCGATTCGATTCCAGCATGTAACTCACTCCCGGGTATCTGTTATTGCAGATATAAACTCCCCGAACTCCTCGATTAGATTCCAGCCTGTAACTCACTCCCCGGTATGGTATCTGTTATTATATATATAAACCCCCCGAACCCCTCGATTAGAATCTAGCCTGTAACTCACTCCCTTGTATCTGTTATTCTATATATAAACCACCCCGAATCACTCGATTAGATTCCAGCCTGCAACTCACACCCGGGTATATGTTATTGTATATATAAAACCCCTGAACCCCTCGATAAGATTCCAGCATGTAACTCACTCCCGGGTATCTGTTATTCTATATATAAACCCCCTGAACCCCGCAATTAGAATCCAGCCTGTAACTCACTCCCGAGTATCTGTTTTTGCATATATAAACCCCGCCAAACCCCTTGATTAGACTCCAGCCTGTAAATCACTCCTGGGTGTCTGTTATTCTGTATCTAAACCCCGAATCACTCGATTAGATTCCAGCCTGTAACTCACTCCCGGGTATCTGTTTTTCTATATATAAACCCCCTGAACCCCTCGATTAGATTGCAGCCTGAAACTCACACCCGAGTATCTGTTATTCCATATGTAAAACCTCCAAACACTTTGATGAGATTCCAGCCTGGAACTCACTCCCGGGTATCTGTTATTGTATATATAACGCCCCCAAACTCCTCGATTAGATTACAGCCTGTAACTCACTTCCGGGTATCTGTTATTCTATGTGTAAACCCCCGAACCCCTCGATTAGATTCCAGCCTGTAACACACTCCTAGATATCTGTTATTGTATATATAAACCCCCCGAACCCCTCGATTAGATTCCAGCCTGTAACTCACTCCCGGGTATCTGTTAATGAATATATAAACACCCAGAACCCCTCGATTAGATTCCAGCCTGTAACTCACTCTCTGCTATCCGTTATTCTATATATAAAACCCCGAACCCCTCGATGAGATTCCAGCCTGTAACTCACTCCCGGGCCTCTGTTATTGCATATATAAACCACCCGAACCCCTCGATTAGATTCCAGCCTGTAACTCACTCCCGCGTATCTGTTATTGTGTACAAAAAAAACAAACCCCTCGATTAGATTCCAGCCTGTAACTCACTCCCGGGTATCTGTTATTCTATATATAAACCCCCTGAACCCCTCGATTAGATTCCAGCCTGCAACTCACTCTCGAGTATCTGTTATTCCATATGTAAACCCTCCAAACACTTTGATTAGATTCCAGCCTGGAACTCACTCCCGGGTATCTGTTATTGTAAATATAAACCCCCCCGAACTCCCCGATTAGATTCCAGCCTGTAACTCACTTCCCGGTATCTGTTATTCTATATATAAACCCCCGAACCCCTTGATTGGATTCCAGCCTGAAACACACTCCGAGATATCTGTTATTGTATCTATAAACCCCCCGAACCCCTCGATTAGATTCCAGCCTGTAACTCACTCCCGGGTATCTGTTATTGAATATATAAACACGCCGAACCCCTCGATTCGATTCCAGCCTGTAACTCACTCTCTGCTATCCGTTATTCTATACATAAACCCCCCAAACCCCTCGATGAGATTCCAGCCTGTAACTCACTCCCGGGCATCTGTTATTGCATATATAAACCAACCGAACCCCTCAATTAGATTCCAGCCTGTAACTCACTCCCCGGTATCGTATCTGTTATTCTATACATAAACCCCCCGAATCCCTCGATTAGATTCTAGCCTGTAACTCACTCCCGGGTATCTGTTACTCTATATATAAACCACCTGAAGCCCTCGATTAGATTCCAGCCTGAAACTCACTCCCGAGTATCTGTTATTCCATATGTAAACCCTCCAAAAACTTTGATTAGATTCCAGCCTGGAACTCACTCCCGGGTAACTGTTATTGTATATATAAACCCCCCCGAACCCCTCGATTAGATTCCAGCCTGGAACTCATTTCCGGTTATCTGTTATTCTATGTATAACCCCCGAACCCCTCGATTAGATTCCAGCCTGTAACACACTCCTAGATATCTGTTATTGTATATATAAACCCCCCAAACCCCTCGATTAGATTCCAGCCTGTAACTCACTCCTGGGTATCTGTTATTGTACATCTAAACCCTCCGAATCCCTCGATTAGATTCCAGCCTGTCACTCACTCTCAGCTATCCGTTATTCTATATATAAACCCCCCAAACTCCTCGATTAGATTCCAGCCTGTAACTCTCTCCCCGGTATGGTATCTGTTATTCTGTATATAAAACCCCGAACCCCTCGATGAGATTCCAGCCTGTAACTCACTCCCGGGCATCTGTTATTGCATATATAAACCACCCGAACCCCTCGATTAGATTCCAGCCTGTAACTCACTCCCCGGTATGGTATCTGTTATTCTACATATAAACCCCCCGAACCCCTCGATTACATTCCAGCCTGTAACTCACTCCTGGGTATCTGTTATTGTACATCTAAACCCTCCGAGCCCCTCGATTAGATTCCAGCCTGTAACTCACACCCGGGTATCTGTTATTCTATATATAAACCCTCCGAACCCCCCGATTAGATTCCAGCCTGTAACTCACTTCCGGGTATCTGTTATTCTATGTATAAACCCCCGAACCCCTCGATTAGATTCCAGCCTTTAACACACTCTTAGATATCTGTTATTGTATATATAAACACCCCGAACCCCTCGATTAGATTCCAGCCTGTAACTCACTCCCGGGTATCCGTTATTCTATATATAAACCCGCCGAACCCCTCGATTCGATACCAGCCTGTAACTCACTCCCCGGTATGGTATCTGTTATTCTATATATAAACCCCCCGAACCCCTCGATTAGATTCTAGTCTGTAACTCACTCCCGGGTATCTGTTATTCTACATATAAACCCCCTGAACCCCTCGATTAGATTCCATCCTGCAACTCACTCCCTGGTATGCTATCTGTTATTCTATATATAAACACCCCGAACCCCTCGATTAGATTCCAGCCTGTAACTCACTCCCGGGTATCTGTTATGCTATATATAAACCCCCCGAAGCTGTCGATTAGATTCCAGCCTGTAACTCACTCCCGGGTATCTGTTATTGTATATATAAATCCCCCGAACCCCTCGATTAGATTCCAGCCTGTAACTCAATCCCGGGAATCTGTTATTGTACATCTAAACCCCCCGAACCCCTCGGTTAGATTCCAGCCTGTAACTCACTCCCGGGTATCTGTTATTCTATATATAGACCCCCTGAACCCCTCGATTAGATTCCAGCCTGTAACTCACTTCCGGGTATCTGTTATTCGATATATAAACCCCCGAACCCCTCAATTAGAGTCCAGCTTGTAACACACTCCTAGATATCTGTTATTGTAGATATAAACCCCCCGAATCCCTCGATTAGATTCCAGCCTGTAACTCACTCCCCGGTATGGTATCTGTTATTCTATACATAAACCCCCCGAACCCCTCGATAAGATTGTAGCCTGTAACTCACTCCCGGGTATCTGTTATTCTATATATAAACCCCCTGAACCCCTCGATTAGATTCCAGCCTGTAACTCACTCCTGGATATCTGTTATTGTATATATAAACCCCCCGAAACCCTCAATTAGATTCCAGCCTGTAACTCACTCCCGGGTATCTGTTATTATATATATAAACCCCCAGAACCCCTCGATTCGATTCCATCCTGTAACTCACTCTCTGCTATCCGTTATTCCATATATAAACCCCCGAACCCCTCGATGAGATTCCAGCCTGTAACTCACTCCCGAGTATCTGTTATTACACATAAAAACCACCCGAACCCCTCGATTAGATTCCATCCTGTAACTCACTCCCCGGTATGGTATCTGTTATTCTTTATATAAACGCCCCCGAATCCCTCGATTAGATTATAGCCTGCAACTCTATCCTGGGTATCTGTTATTGTACATCTAAACCCTCCGAACCCCTTGATTCGATTCCAGCCTGTAACTCACTCTCTGCTATCCGTTATTCTATAGATAACCCCCCGAACCCCTCGATCAGATTCTAGCCTGTAACTCACTCCCGGGTATCTGTTATTGCATATATAAACCCCCTAAACTCCTCGATTTTATTCCAGCCTGTAACTCTCTCCCCGGTATCTGTTATTCTATATATAAACCACCCGAATCCCTCGATTAGATTCCAGCCTGTAACTCACTCCCGAGTATCTGTTATTATATATATATACCACCCGAAATTCTCGCTTAGATTCCAGCCTGGAACTCACTCCGAGGTATCTGTTATTCTATATATAAACCCCCCAAAACCCTCGGTTAGATTCCAGTTTGTAACTCACTCCCGGGTATCTGTTATTCTATATATAAACCCACCGAACCACTCGATTCGATTCCAGCCTGTAACTCACTCTCTGCTATCCGTTATTCTATATATAAACCCCCGAACCCCTCGATGAGATTCCAGCCTGTAACTCACTCCCGGGTATCTGTTATTGCATATATAAACCACCCGAACCCCTCGATTAGATTCCAGCCTGTAACTCACTCCCCGGTATGGTATCTGTTATACTATATATAAACCCCCCGAACCCCTCGATTAGATTCCAGCCTGTATCTCACTCCTGGGTATCTGTTATTCTATATATAAACCCCCCGAACCCCACGATTAGATTCCAGTCTGTAACTCACTCCCGGGTATCTGTTATTCTATATATAAACCCCCCGAACCCCACGATTAGATTCCAGTCTGTAACTCACTCCCGGGTATCTGTTATTCTATATATAAACCGCCCGAACCTCTCGATTTGATTCCAGCCTGTAACTCACTCCCCGGTATGGCATCTGTTATTCTACATATAAACCCCCCGAACCCCTCGATTAGATTCCAGCCTGTAACTCACTCCCTGGGTATCTGTTATTGTACATCTAAACCCTCCGAGCCCCTCGATTAGATTCCAGCCTGTAACTCACACCCGGGTATCTGTTATTCTATATATAAACCCCCTGAACCCCTCGATTAGATTCCAGCCTGTAACTCACTCCTGGATATCTGTTATTGTATATATAAACCCCCCGAAACCCTCAATTAGATTCCAGCCTGTAACTCACTCCCGGGTATCTGTTATTATATATATAAACCCCCAGAACCCCTCGATTCGATTCCATCCTGTAACTCACTCTCTGCTATCCGTTATTCCATATATAAACCCCCGAACCCCTCGATGAGATTCCAGCCTGTAACTCACTCCCGAGTATCTGTTATTACACATAAAAACCACCCGAACCCCTCGATTAGATTCCATCCTGTAACTCACTCCCCGGTATGGTATCTGTTATTCTTTATATAAACGCCCCCGAATCCCTCGATTAGATTATAGCCTGCAACTCTATCCTGGGTATCTGTTATTGTACATCTAAACCCTCCGAACCCCTTGATTCGATTCCAGCCTGTAACTCACTCTCTGCTATCCGTTATTCTATAGATAACCCCCCGAACCCCTCGATCAGATTCTAGCCTGTAACTCACTCCCGGGTATCTGTTATTGCATATATAAACCCCCTAAACTCCTCGATTTTATTCCAGCCTGTAACTCTCTCCCCGGTATCTGTTATTCTATATATAAACCACCCGAATCCCTCGATTAGATTCCAGCCTGTAACTCACTCCCGAGTATCTGTTATTATATATATATACCACCCGAAATTCTCGCTTAGATTCCAGCCTGGAACTCACTCCGAGGTATCTGTTATTCTATATATAAACCCCCCAAAACCCTCGGTTAGATTCCAGTTTGTAACTCACTCCCGGGTATCTGTTATTCTATATATAAACCCACCGAACCACTCGATTCGATTCCAGCCTGTAACTCACTCTCTGCTATCCGTTATTCTATAGATAACCCCCCGAACCCCTCGATCAGATTCTAGCCTGTAACTCACTCCCGGGTATCTGTTATTGCATATATAAACCCCCTAAACTCCTCGATTTTATTCCAGCCTGTAACTCTCTCCCCGGTATCTGTTATTCTATATATAAACCACCCGAATCCCTCGATTAGATTCCAGCCTGTAACTCACTCCCGAGTATCTGTTATTATATATATATACCACCCGAAATTCTCGCTTAGATTCCAGCCTGGAACTCACTCCGAGGTATCTGTTATTCTATATATAAACCCCCCAAAACCCTCGGTTAGATTCCAGTTTGTAACTCACTCCCGGGTATCTGTTATTCTATATATAAACCCACCGAACCACTCGATTCGATTCCAGCCTGTAACTCACTCTCTGCTATCCGTTATTCTATATATAAACCCCCGAACCCCTCGATGAGATTCCAGCCTGTAACTCACTCCCGGGTATCTGTTATTGCATATATAAACCACCCGAACCCCTCGATTAGATTCCAGCCTGTAACTCACTCCCCGGTATGGTATCTGTTATACTATATATAAACCCCCCGAACCCCTCGATTAGATTCCAGCCTGTATCTCACTCCTGGGTATCTGTTATTCTATATATAAACCCCCCGAACCCCACGATTAGATTCCAGTCTGTAACTCACTCCCGGGTATCTGTTATTCTATATATAAACCCCCCGAACCCCACGATTAGATTCCAGTCTGTAACTCACTCCCGGGTATCTGTTATTCTATATATAAACCGCCCGAACCTCTCGATTTGATTCCAGCCTGTAACTCACTCCCCGGTATGGCATCTGTTATTCTACATATAAACCCCCCGAACCCCTCGATTAGATTCCAGCCTGTAACTCACTCCCTGGGTATCTGTTATTGTACATCTAAACCCTCCGAGCCCCTCGATTAGATTCCAGCCTGTAACTCACACCCGGGTATCTGTTATTCTATATATAAACCCTCCGAACCCCCCGATTAGATTCCAGCCTGTAACTCACTTCCGGGTATCTGTTATTCTATGTATAAACCCCCGAACCCCTCGATTAGATTCCAGCCTTTAACACACTCCTAGATATTTGTTATTGTATATATAAACCACCCGAACCCCTCGATTAGATTCCAGCCTGTAACTCACTCCCGGGTATCCGTTATTCTATATATAAACCCGCCGAACCCCTCGATTCGATACCAGCCTGTAACTCACTCCACGGTATGGTATCTGTTATTCTATATATAAACCACCCGAACCCCTTGATTAGATTCTAGCCTGTAACTCACTCCCGGTATCAGTTATTCTTTATAGAAACCGCCGAACCCCTCAATTAGATTCCAGTCTGTAACTCACTCCCGGGTATCTGTTATTCTATATATAAACCCCGCTAACGCCTCGATTAGATTCCAGTCTGTAACTCACTCCCGGGTATCTGTTATTCTATATATAAACCTCCCGTACCACTCGATTAGATTCCAGCCTGTAACTCACTCCCGGGTATCTGTTATTGTATATATAAACCCCCCCGAACACCTCGATTCGATTCCAGCCTGTAACTCACTCTCTGCTATCCGTTATTCTATATATAAACCCCCGAACCACTCGATTAGATTCCAGCCTGTAACTCACTCCCCGGTATGGTATCTGTTATTCTACATATAAACCCCCCGAACCCCTCGATTAGATTCCAGCCTGTAACTCACTCCCGGGTATCCGTTATTCTATATATAAACCCGCCGAACCCCTCGATTAGATTCCAGCCTGTAACTCACTCTCTGCTATCCGTTATTCTATATATAAATCCCCCCGAACCCCTCGATTAGATTTCAGCCTGTAACTCACTCTCTGCTATCCGTTATTCTATATATAAAACCCCGAACCCCTCGATGAGATTCCAGCCTGTAACTCACTCCCGGGCATCTGTTATTGCATATATAAACCACCCGAACCCCTCGATTAGATTCCAGCCTGTAACTCACTCCCCGGTATGGTATCTGTTATTCTACATATAAACCCCCCGAACCCCTCGATTAGATTCCAGCCTGTAACTCACTCCTGGGTATCTGTTATTGTACATCTAAACCCTCCGAACCCCTCGATTCGATTCCAGTCTGTAACTCACACCCGGGTATCTGTTATTGTACATCTAAACCCTCTGAACGCCTCGATTAGATTCCAGCCTGTAACTCACTCCTGGGTATCTGTTATTGTACATCTAAACCCTCCGAACCCCTCGATTAGATTCCAGCCTGTCACTCACTCTCAGCTATCCATTATTCGATATATAAACCCCCCAAACTCCTCGATTAGATTCCAGCCTGTAACTCTCTCCCCGGTATGGTATCTGTTATACGATATGTAAACCACCCGAACCTCTCGATTATATTCCAGCCTGTAACTCACTCCCGCATATCTGTTATTCTATATATAAACCCCCCGAACCCCTCGATTAGATTCCAGTATGTAACTTACTCCCGGGTATCTGTTATTCTATATATCAACCCCCCGAACCTCTCGATTATATTCCAGCCTGTAACTCACTCCCGCGTATCTGTTATTCTGTATATAAACCCCCCGAACCCCTCGATTAGATTACAGTCTGTAACTCACTCCCAGGTATCTGTTATTCTTATATAAACTCCCGAACCCCTCGATTAGATTCCAGTCTGTAACTCACTCCCGGGTATCTGTTATTCTATATATAAACCCCCCGAACCCCTCGATTAGATTCCAGCCTGTAACTCACTCCCGCGTATCTGTTATTGTGTACAAAATAAACGAACCCCTCGATTAGATTCCAGCCTGTAACTCACTCCCGGGTATCTGTTATTCTATATATAAACCCCCTGAATCCCTCGATTAGATTCCAGCCTGCAACTCACTCTCGAGTATCTGTTATTCCATATGTAAACCCTCCAAACACTTTGATTAGATTCCAGCCTGGAACTCACTCCCGGGTATCTGTTATTGTAAATATAAACCCCCCCGAACTCCCCGATTAGATTCCAGCCTGTAACTCACTTCCGGGTATCTGTTATTCTATATATAAACCCCCGAACCCCTCGATTGGATTCCAGCCTGAAACACACTCCGAGATACCTGTTATTGTATCTATAAACCCCCCGAACCCCTCGATTAGATTCCAGCTTGTAACACACTCCTAGATATCTGTTATTGTATATATAAACCCCCCGAATCCCTCGATTAGATTCCAGCCTGTAACTCACTCCCCGGTATGGGATCTGTTATTCTATATATAAACCCCCCGAACCCCTCGATTAGATTCTAGCCTGTAACTCACTCCCGGGTATCTGTTATTCTATATATAAACCCCCTGAACCCCTCGATTAGATTCCAGCCTGTAACTCACTCCTCGATATCTGTTATTGTATATATAAACCCCCCGAACCCCTCGCTTAGATTCCAGCCTGTAACTAACTTCCGGGTATCTGTTATTATATATATAAACCCCCCGAACCCCTCGATTCGATTCCAGCCTGTAACTCACTCTCTGCTATCCGTTATTCCATATATAAACCCCCGAACCCCTCGATGAGATTCCAGCCTGTAACTCGATCCCGAGTACCTGTTATTACACATAAAAACCACCCGAACCCCTCAATTAGATTCCAGCCTGTAACTCACTCCGAGGTATCTGTTATTCTATATATAAACCACCCAAAACCCTCGATTAGATTCCAGTTTGTAACTCACTCCCGGGTATCTGTTATTGCATATATAAACCACCCGAACCACTCGATTAGATTCCAGCCTGTAACTCACTCCCCGGTATGGTATCTGTTATTCTATATATAAACCCCCCGAACCCCTCGATTAGATTCCAGCCTGTATCTCACTCCTGGGTATCTGTTATTGTATATCTAAACCCTCCGAACCCCTCGATTCGATTCCAGCCTGTATCTCACTCTCTGCTATCCGTTATTCTATATATAAACCCCCGAACCCCTCGATGAGATTCTAGCCTGTAACTCACTCCAAGGCATCTGTTATTGTATATATAAACCAGCCGAATCCCTAGATTAGATTCCAGCCTGTAACTCACTCTCAGCTGTCCGTTATTTTATATATAAACACTCCAAACCCCTAGATTAGATTCCAGAATGTAACTCACTCCCGGGTATCTGTTGTTGTATATATAAACCCCCCGAACCCCTCGATTAAATTACAATCAGTAACTCACTCCCAGGTATCTGTTATTCTGTATATAAACCCCCCGAACCACTCGATTAGATTCCAGCCTGTAACTCACTCCCAGATATCTGTTATTCTATATATAACCCCCCCCCCCCCGAACCCCTGGATTAGATTCCAGCCTGTAACTCACTCCCGGGTATCTGTTATTCTATATATAAACCGCCCGAACCTCTCGATTAGATGACAGTCTGTAACTCACTCCCGGGTATCTGTTATTCTATATATAAACCCCCCGATTAGATTCCAGCCTGGAACTCACTCCCGGGTATCTGTTATTCTGTATATAAACCCCCCAAACCCATCGATTAGATTCCAGCCTGTAACTCACTCCCGGGTATCTGTTATTGTATATATAATGCCCCCGAACCCCTCAATTAAATTCCAGCCTGTAACTCACTCCCGGGTATCTGTTATTGTATATATAAATCCCCCGAACCCCTCGATTAGATTCCAGCCTGCAACTCACTCTCTGCTATCCGTTATTCTATATATAAACCCCCAGAACCCCTCGATTAGATTCCAGCCTGTAACTCACTCCCGGGTATCTGTTATTCTATATATAAACCATCCGAACCCCTCGATTAGATTCCAGCCTGAAACTCACTCCCGGGTATCTGTTATTGTATATATAATGCCCCCGAACCCCTCAATTAGATTCCAGCCTGTAACTCACTCCCGGGTATCTGTTATTGCATATATAAATACCCCGAAGCCCTCGATTCGATTCCAGCCTGTAACTCACTCCCGGGTATCTGTTATTGTTTATATAAACCCCCCGAACCCCTCGATTCGATTCCAGCCTGTAACTCACTCTCTGCTATCCGTTATTCTATATATAAACCCCCGAACCCCTCGATGAGATTCTAGCCTTTAACTCTCTCCTGGGTATCTGTTTTTGTCGATATAAACCACCCGAATCCCTCGATTAGATTCCAGCCTGTAACTCACTCTCAGCTATCCGTTATTCTATATATAAACCCCCCAACCCCCTCGATTAGATTCCAGCATGTAACTCACTCCCGGGTATCTGTTATTGTATCTATAAACCCCCAAACTCCTCGATTAGATTCCAGTCTGTAACTCACTCCCGGGTATCTGTTATTCTATATATAAACCCCCCGAACCCCTCGATTCGATTCCAGCATGTAACTCACTCCCGGGTATCTGTTATTGCAGATATAAACCCCCCGAACTCCTCGATTAGATTCCAGCCTGTAACTCACTCCCCGGTATGGTATCTGTTATTATATA
This sequence comes from Pristiophorus japonicus, assembly GCF_044704955.1. Taxonomy (NCBI): domain Eukaryota; kingdom Metazoa; phylum Chordata; class Chondrichthyes; family Pristiophoridae; genus Pristiophorus; species Pristiophorus japonicus. Next base: position 19,698,428 of record NC_092011.1, on the reverse strand, counting down.
TATAAACCCCCCGAACCCCTCGATTAGAATCTAGCCTGTAACTCACTCCCTTGTATCTGTTATTCTATATATAAACCACCCCGAATCACTTGATTAGATTCCAGCCTGCAACTCACACCCGGGTATATGTTATTGTATATATAAAACCCCTGAACCCCTCGATAAGATTCCAGCATGTAACTCACTCCCGGGTATCTGTTATTCTATATATAAACCCCCTGAACCCCGCAATTAGAATCCAGCCTGTAACTCACTCCCGAGTATCTGTTTTTGCATATATAAACCCCGCCAAACCCCTTGATTAGACTCCAGCCTGTAAATCACTCCTGGGTGTCTGTTATTCTGTATCTAAACCCCGAATCACTCGATTAGATTCCAGCCTGTAACTCACTCCCGGGTATCTGTTTTTCTATATATAAACCCCCTGAACCCCTCGATTAGATTCCAGCCTGAAACTCACTCCCGAGTATCTGTTATTCCATATGTAAAACCTCCAAACACTTTGATGAGATTCCAGCCTGGAACTCACTCCCGGGTATCTGTTATTGTATATATAACGCCCCCAAACTCCTCGATTAGATTACAGCCTGTAACTCACTTCTGGGTATCTGTTATTCTATGTGTAAACCCCCGAACCCCTCGATTAGATTCCAGCCTGTAACACACTCCTAGATATCTGTTATTGTATATATAAACCCCCCGAACCCCTCGATTAGATTCCAGCCTGTAACTCACTCCCGGGTATCTGTTAATGAATATATAAACACCCCGATCCCCTCGATTAGATTCCAGCCTGTAACTCACTCTCTGCTATGCGTTATTCTATATATAAAACCCCGAACCCCTCGATGAGATTCCAGCCTGTAACTCACTCCCGGGCCTCTGTTATTGCATATATAAACCACCCGAACCCCTCGATTAGATTCCAGCCTGTAACTCACTCCCGCGTATCTGTTATTGTGTACAAAAAAAACAAACCCCTCGATTAGATTCCAGCCTGTAATTCACTCCCGGGTATCTGTTATTCTATATATAAACCCCCTGAACCCCTCGATTAGATTCCAGCCTGCAACTCACTCTCGAGTATCTGTTATTCCATATGTAAACCCTCCAAACACTTTGATTAGATTCCAGCCTGGAACTCACTCCCGGGTATCTGTTATTGTAAATATAAACCCCCCCGAACTCCCCGATTAGATTCCAGCCTGTAACTCACTTCCCGGTATCTGTTATTCTATATATAAACCCCCGAACCCCTTGATTGGATTCCAGCCTGAAACACACTCCGAGATATCTGTTATTGTATCTATAAACCCCCCGAACCCCTCGATTAGATTCCAGCCTGTAACTCATTCCCGGGTATCTGTTATTGAATATATAAACACGCCGAACCCCTCGATTCGATTCCAGCCTGTAACTCACTCTCTGCTATCCGTTATTCTATACATAAACCCCCCCGAACCCCTCGATGAGATTCCAGCCTGTAACTCACTCCCGGGCATCTGTTATTGCATATATAAACCAACCGAACCCCTCAATTAGATTCCAGCCTGTAACTCACTCCCCGGTATCGTATCTGTTATTCTATACATAAACCCCCCGAATCCCTCGATTAGATTCTAGCCTGTAACTCACTCCCGGGTATCTGTTACTCTATATATAAACCCCCTGAAGCCCTCGATTAGATTCCAGCCTGAAACTCACTCCCGAGTATCTGTTATTCCATATGTAAACCCTCCAAAAACTTTGATTAGATTCCAGCCTGGAACTCACTCCCGGGTAACTGTTATTGTATATATAAACCCCCCCCGAACCCCTCGATTAGATTCCAGCCTGGAACTCATTTCCGGTTATCTGTTATTCTATGTATAACCCCCGAACCCCTCGATTAGATTCCAGCCTGTAACACACTCCTAGATATCTGTTATTGTATATATAAACCCCCCGAACCCCTCGATTAGATTCCAGCCTGTAACTCACTCCTGGGTATCTGTTATTGTACATCTAAACCCTCCGAATCCCTCGATTAGATTCCAGCCTGTCACTCACTCTCAGCTATCCGTTATTCTATATATAAACCCCCCAAACTCCTCGATTAGATTCCAGCCTGTAACTCTCTCCCCAGTATGGTATCTGTTATTCTGTATATAAAACCCCGAACCCCTCGATGAGATTCCAGCCTGTAACTCACTCCCGGGCATCTGTTATTGCATATATAAACCACCCGAACCCCTCGTTTAGATTCCAGCCTGTAACTCACTCCCCGGTATGGTAACTGTTATTCTACATATAAACCCCCCGAACCCCTCGATTAGATTCCAGCCTGTAACTCACTCCTGGGTATCTGTTATTGTACATCTAAACCCTCCGAGCCCCTCGATTAGATTCCAGCCTGTAACTCACACCCGGGTATCTGTTATTCTATATATAAACCCTCCGAACCCCCCTATTAGATTCCAGCCTGTAACTCACTTCCGGGTATCTGTTATTCTATGTATAAACCCCCGAACCCCTCGATTAGATTCCAGCCTTTAACACACTCTTAGATATCTGTTATTGTATATATAAACCCCCCGAACCCCTCGATTAGATTCCAGCCTGTAACTCACTCCCGGGTATCCGTTATTCTATATATAAACCCGCCGAACCCCTCGATTCGATACCAGCCTGTAACTCACTCCCCGGTATGGTATCTGTTATTCTATATATAAACCCCCCGAACCCCTCGATTAGATTCTAGCCTGTAACTCACTCCCGGGTATCTGTTATTCTACATATAAACCCCCTGAACCCCTCGATTAGATTCCATCCTGCAACTCACTCCCCGGTATGCTATCTGTTATTCTATATATAAACACCCCGAACCCCTCGATTAGATTCCAGCCTGTAACTCACTCCCGGGTATCTGTTATGCTATATATAAACCCCCCGAAGCTCTCGATTAGATTCCAGCCTGTAACTCACTCCCGGGTATCTGTTATTGTATATATAAACCCCCCGAACCCCTCGATTAGATTCCAGCCTGTAACTCACTCCGGGAATCTGTTATTGTACATCTAAACCCCCCGAACACCTCGGTTAGATTCCAGCCTGTAACTCACTCCCGGGTATCTGTTATTCTATATATAGACCCCCTGAACCCCTCGATTAGATTCCAGCCTGTAACTCACTTCCGGGTATCTGTTATTCGATATATAAACCCCCGAACCCCTCAATTAGAGTCCAGCTTGTAACACACTCCTAGATATCTGTTATTGTAGATATAAACCCCCCGAATCCCTCGATTAGATTCCAGCCTGTAACTCACTCCCCGGTATGGTATCTGTTATTCTATACATAAACCCCTCGAACCCCTCGATAAGATTGTAGCCTGTAACTCACTCCCGGGTATCTGTTATTGTATATATAAACCCCCCTGAACCCCTCGATTAGATTCCAGCCTGTAACTCACTCCTGGATATCTGTTATTTTATATATAAACCCCCCGAAACCCTCAATTAGATTCCAGCATGTAACTCACTCCCGGGTATCTGTTATTATATATATAAACCCCCAGAACCCCTCGATTCGATTCCATCCTGTAACTCACTCTCTGCTATCCGTTATTCCATATATAAACCCCCGAACCCCTCGATGAGATTCCAGCCTGTAACTCACTCCCGAGTATCTGTTATTACACATAAAAACCACCCGAACCCCTCGATTAGATTCCATCCTGTAACTCACTCCCCGGTATGCTATCTGTTATTCTATATATAAACGCCCCCGAATCCCTCGATTAGATTCTAGCCTGCAACTCTATCCTGGGTATCTGTTATTGTACATCTAAACCCTCCGAACCCCTTGATTCGATTCCAGCCTGTAACTCACTCTCTGCTATCCGTTATTCTATAGATTACCCCCCGAACCCCTCGATCAGATTCTAGCCTGTAACTCACTCCCGGGTATCTGTTATTGCATATATAAACCCCCTAAACTCCTCGATTTTATTCCAGCCTGTAACTCTCTCCCCGGTATCTGTTATTCTATATATAAACCACCCGAATCCCTCGATTAGATTCCAGCCTGTAACTCACGCCCGAGTATCTGTTATTATATATATATACCACCCGAAATTCTCGCTTAGATTCCAGCCTGGAACTCACTCCGAGGTATCTGTTATTCTATATATAAACCCCCCAAAACCCTCGGTTAGATTCCAGTTTGTAACTCACTCCCGGGTATCTGTTATTCTATATATAAACCCACCGAACCACTCGATTCGATTCCAGCCTGTAACTCACTCTCTGCTATCCGTTATTCTATATATAAACCCCCGAACCCCTCAATGAGATTCCAGCCTGTAACTCACTCCCGGGTATCTGTTATTGCATATATAAACCTCCCGAACCCCTCGATTAGATTCCAGCCTGTAACTCACTCCCCGGTATGGTATCTGTTATACTATATATAAACCCCCCGAACCCCTCGATTAGATTCCAGCCTGTATCTCACTCCTGGGTATCTGTTATTCTATATATAAACCCCCCGAACCCCACGATTAGATTCCAGTCTGTAACTCACTCCCGGGTATCTGTTATTCTATATATAAACACCCCGAACCCCACAATTAGATTCCAGTCTGTAACTCACTCCCGGGTATCTGTTATTCTATATATAAACCGCCCGAACCTCTCGATTAGATTCCAGCCTGTAACTCACTCCCCGGTATGGCATCTGTTATTCTACATATAAACCCCCCGAAACCCTCGATTAGATTCCAGCCTGTAACTCACTCCTGGGTATCTGTTATTGTACATCTAAACCCTCCGAGCCCCTCGATTAGATTCCAGCCTGTAACTCACTCCCGGGTATCCGTTATTCTATATATAAACCCGCCGAACCCCTCGATTCGATACCAGCCTGTAATTCACTCCACGGTATGGTATCTGTTATTCTATATATAAACCACCCGAACACCTTGATTAGATTCTAGCCTGTAACTCACTCCCGGTATCAGTTAGTCTTTATACAAACCGCCGAACCCCTCAATTAGATTCCAGTCTGTAACTCACTCCCGGGTGTCTGTTATTCTATATATAAACCCCGCTAACGCCTCGATTAGATTCCAGTCGGTAACTCACTCCCGGGTATCTGTTATTCTATATATAAACCTCCCGTACCACTCGATTAGATTCCAGCCTGTAACTCACTCCCGGGTATCTGTTATTGTATATATAACCCCCCGAACGCCTCGATTAGATTCCAGTCTGTAACTCACTCCCGGGTATCTGTTATTCTATATATAAACCTCCCGTACCATTCGATTAGATTCCAGCCTGTAACTCACTCCCGGGTATCTGTTATTGTATATATAAACCCCCTGAACCCCTCGATTCGATTCCAGCCTGTAACTCACTCTCTGCTATCCGTTATTCTATATATAAACCCCCGAACCCCTCGATTAGATTCCAGCCTGTAACTCACTCCCCGGTATGGTATCAGTTATTCTACATATAAACCCCCCGAACCCCTCGATTACATTCCAGCCTGTAACTCACTCCTGGGTATCTGTTATTGTACATCTAAACCCTCCGAGCCCCTCGATTAGATTCCAGCCTGTAACTCACACCCGGGTATCTGTTATTCTATATATAAACCCTCCGAACCCCCCGATTAGATTCCAGCCTGTAACTCACTTCCGGGTATCTGTTATTCTATGTATAAACCCCCGAACCCCTCGATTAGATTCCAGCCTTTAACACACTCCTAGATATCTGTTATTGTATATATAAACCCCCCGAACCCCTCGATTAGATTCCAGCCTGTAACTCACTCCCGGGTATCCGTTATTCTATATATAAACCCGCCGAACCCCTCGATTCGATACCAGCCTGTAACTCACTCCCCGGTATGGTATCTGTTATTCTATATATAAACCCCCCGAACCCCTCGATTAGATTCTAGCCTGTAACTCACTCCCGGGTATCTGTTATTCTACATATAAACCCCCTGAACCCCTCGATTAGATTCCATCATGCAACTCACTCCCCGGTATGCTATCTGTTATTCTATATATAAACACCCCGAACCCCTCGATTAGATTCCAGCCTGTAACTCACTCCCGGGTATCTGTTATGCTATATATAAACCCCCCGAAGCTCTCGATTAGATTCCAGCCTGTAACTCACTCCCGGGTATCTGTTATTCTATATATAAACCCCCCGAACCCCTCGATTAGATTCCAGCCTGTAACTCACTCCCGGGAATCTGTTATTGTACATCTAAACCCCCCGAACCCCTCGGTTAGATTCCAGCCTGTAACTCACTCCCGGGTATCTGTTATTCTATATATAGTCCCCCTGAACCCCTCGATTAGATTCCAGCCTGTAACTCACTTCCGGGTATCTGTTATTCGATATATAAACCCCCGAACCCCTCGATTAGAGTCCAGCTTGTAACACACTCCTAGATATCTGTTATTGTAGATATAAACCCCCCGAATCCCTCGATTAGATTCCAGCCTGTAACTCATTCCCCGGTATGTTATCTGTTATTCTATACATAAACCCCCCGAACCCCTCGATAAGATTGTAGCCTGTAACTCACTCCCGGGTATCTGTTATTCTATATATAAACCCCCTGAACCCCTCGATTAGATTCCAGCCTGTAACTCACTCCTGGATATCTGTTATGGTATATATAAACCCCCCGAACCCCTCGATTAGATTCCAGCCTGTAACTCACTCCCGGGTATCCGTTATTCTATATATAAACCCGCCGAACCCCTCGATTCGATACCAGCCTGTAACTCACTCCCCGGTATGGTATCTGTTATTCTATATATAAACCCCCCGAACCCCTCGATTAGATTCTAGCCTGTAACTCACTCCCGGGTATCTGTTATTCTACATATAAACCCCCTGAACCCCTCGATTAGATTCCATCATGCAACTCACTCCCCGGTATGCTATCTGTTATTCTATATATAAACACCCCGAACCCCTCGATTAGATTCCAGCCTGTAACTCACTCCCGGGTATCTGTTATGCTATATATAAACCCCCCGAAGCTCTCGATTAGATTCCAGCCTGTAACTCACTCCCGGGTATCTGTTATTCTATATATAAACCCCCCGAACCCCTCGATTAGATTCCAGCCTGTAACTCACTCCCGGGAATCTGTTATTGTACATCTAAACCCCCCGAACCCCTCGGTTAGATTCCAGCCTGTAACTCACTCCCGGGTATCTGTTATTCTATATATAGTCCCCCTGAACCCCTCGATTAGATTCCAGCCTGTAACTCACTTCCGGGTATCTGTTATTCGATATATAAACCCCCGAACCCCTCGATTAGAGTCCAGCTTGTAACACACTCCTAGATATCTGTTATTGTAGATATAAACCCCCCGAATCCCTCGATTAGATTCCAGCCTGTAACTCATTCCCCGGTATGTTATCTGTTATTCTATACATAAACCCCCCGAACCCCTCGATAAGATTGTAGCCTGTAACTCACTCCCGGGTATCTGTTATTCTATATATAAACCCCCTGAACCCCTCGATTAGATTCCAGCCTGTAACTCACTCCTGGATATCTGTTATGGTATATATAAACCCCCTGAAACCCTCAATTAGATTCCAGCCTGTAACTCACTCCCGGCTATCTGTTATTATATATATATAAACCCCCAGAACCCCTCGATTCGATTCCATCATGTAACTCACTCTCTGCTATCTGTTATTCCATATATAAACACCCGAACCCCTCGATGAGATGCCAGCCTGTAACTCACTCCCGAGTATCTGTTATTACACAAAAAAAACCACCCGAACACCTCGATTAGATTCCATCCTGTAACTCACTCCCCGGTATGGTATCTGTTATTCTATATATAAACGCCCCCGAATCCCTCGATTAGATTCTAGCCTGCAACTCACTCCTGGGTATCTGTTATTGTATATATAAACCCTCCGAACCCCTTGATTCGATTCCAGCCTGTAACTCACTCTCTGCTATCCGTTATTCTATAGATAACCCCCCGAACCCCTCGATCAGATTCTAGCCTGTAACTCACTCCCGGGTATCTGTTATTGCATATATAAACCCTCTAAACTCCTCGATTTTATTCCAGCCTGTAACTCTCTCCCCGGTATCTGTTATTCTACATATAAACCACCCGAATCCCTCAATTAGATTCCAGCCTGTAACTCACTCCCAGGTATCTGTTATTATATATATATACCACCCGAAATTTTCGCTTAGATTCCAGCCTGGAACTCACTCCGAGGTATCTGTTATTCTATATATAAACCCCCCAAAACCCTCGGTTTGATTCCAGTTTGTAACTCACTCCCGGGTATCTGTTATTCTATATATAAACCCCCCGAACCACTCGATTCGATTCCAGCCTGTAACTCTCTCCCGGGTATCCATTATTCTATATATAAACCCCCCGAACCACTCGATTAGATTCCAGCCTGTAACTCACTCTCTGCTATCCGTTATTCTATATATAAACCCCCGAACGCCTCGATGAGATTCCAGCCTGTAACTCACTCCCGGGTATCTGTTATTGCATATAAACCACCCGAACCCCTCGATTAGATTCCAGCCTGTAACTCACTCCCCGGAATGGTATCTGTTATACTATATATAAACCCCCCGAACCCCCCGATTAGATTCCAGCCTGTATCTCACTCCTGGGTATCTGTTATTCTATATATAAACCCCCTGAACCCCTCGATTAGATTCCAGCCTGTAACTCACTCCCGGGTATCTGTTATTATATATATAAATCCCCCGAACCCCACGATTAGATTCCAGTCTGTAACTCACTCCCGGGTATCTGTTATTCTATATATAAACCGCCCGAACCTCTCGATTAGATGACAGTCTGTAACTCACTCCCGGGTATCTGTTATGCTATATATAAACCCCCCGATTATATTCCAGCCTGGAACTCACTCACGGGTATCTGTTATTCCCTATATAAACCCCCCAAACCCCTCGATTAGATTCCAGCATGTAACTCACTCCCGGGTATCTGTTATTCCCTATATAAACCCCCCAAACCCCTCGATAAGATTCCAGCCTGTAACTCACTCCCGGGTATCTGTTATTCTATATATAAAACCCCTGAACCACTCGATTAGATTCCAGCCTGTAACTCACTCCTCGGTGTCTGTTATTGTATAAATAAACCCCCCGAACCCCTCGTTTAGATTCCAGCCTGTAACTCACTCCCGGGTATCTGTTATTCTATATATAAACGCCCTGAACCCCTCGATTAGATTCCAGCCTGCAACTCACTCTCTGCTATCCGTTATTCTATATATAAACCCCCCGAACCCCTCGATTAGATTCCAGCCTGTAACTCACTCCCGGGTATCTGTTATTCTATATATAAACCACCGGAACCCCTCGATTAGATTCCAGCCTGAAACTCACTCCCGGGTATCTGTTAATGTATATATAATGCCCCCGAACCCCTCAATTAGATTCCAGCCTGTAACTCACTCCCGGGTATCTGTTATTGTATATATAAATCCCCCGAACCCCTCGATTCGATTCCAGCCTGTAACTCACTCCCGGGTATCTGTTATTGTATATATAAATCCCCCGAACCCCTCGATGAGATTCCAGCCTGTAACTCACTCCCGGGTATCTGTTATTGTATATATAAACCCCTGAACCACTCGATTAGATTCCAGCCTGTAACTCACTCCTCGGTGTCTGTTATTGTATAAATAAACCCCCCGAACCCCTCGTTTAGATTCCAGCCTGTAACTCACTCCCGGGTATCTGTTATTCTATATATAAACGCCCTGAACCCCTCGATTAGATTCCAGCCTGCAACTCACTCTCTGCTATCCGTTATTCTATATATAAACCCCCCGAACCCCTCGATTAGATTCCAGCCTGTAACTCACTCCCGGGTATCTGTTATTCTATATATAAACCACCGGAACCCCTCGATTAGATTCCAGCCTGAAACTCACTCCCGGGTATCTGTTAATGTATATATAATGCCCCCGAACCCCTCAATTAGATTCCAGCCTGTAACTCACTCCCGGGTATCTGTTATTGTATATATAAATCCCCCGAACCCCTCGATTCGATTCCAGCCTGTAACTCACTCCCGGGTATCTGTTATTGTATATATAAATCCCCCGAACCCCTCGATGAGATTCCAGCCTGTAACTCACTCCCGGGTATCTGTTATTGTATATATAAACCCCCCGAACCCCTCAATTAGATTCCAGCCTGTAACTCACTCTCAGCTATCCGTTATTCTATATATAAACCCCCCAACCCCCTCGATTAGATTCCAGCATGTAACTCACTCCCGGGTCTCTGTTCTTGTATCTATAAACCCCCAAACTCCTCGATTAGATTCCAGCCTGTAACTCACTCCCGGGTATCTGTTATTCTATATATAAACCACCCGAACCCCTTGATTAGATTCTAGCCTGTAACTCACTCCCGGTATCAGTTATTCTTTATAGAAACCGTCGAACCCCTCAATTAGATTCCAGTCTGTAACTCACTCCCGGGTATCTGTTATACTATATATAAACCCCCCGAACCCCTCGATTAGATTCCAGCCTGTAACTCACTCCCGGGTATCTGTTATTCTATATATAAACCCCGCTAACGCCTCGATTAGATTCCAGTCTGTAACTCACTCCCGGGTATCTGTTATTCTATATATAAACCTCCCGTACCACTCGATTAGATTCCAGCCTGTAACTCACTCCCGGGTATCTGTTATTGTATATATAAACCTCCCGTACCACTCGATTAGATTCCAGCCTGTAACTCACTCCCGGGTATCTGTTATTCTATATAGAAACTCCCCGAACGCCTCGATTAGATTCCAGTCTGTAACTCACTACCGGGTATCTGTTATACTATATATAAACCTCCCGTACCACTCGATTAGATTCCAGCCTGTAACTCACTCCCGGGTATCTGTTATTGTATATATAAACCCCCCGAACCCCTCGATTCGATTCCAGCCTGTAACTCACTCTCTGCTATCCGTTATTCTATATATAAACCCCCGAACCCCTCGATTAGATTCCAGCCTGTAACTCACTCCCCGGTATGGTATCTGTTATTCTACATATAAACCCCCCGAACCCCTCGATTAGATTCCAGCCTGTAACTCACTCCTGGGTATCTGTTATTGTACATCTAAACCCTCCGAGCCCCTCGATTAGATTCCAGCCTGTAACTCACACCCGGGTATCTGTTATTCTATATATAAACCCTCCGAACCCCCCGATTAGATTCCAGCCTTTAACTCACTTCCGGGTATCTGTTATTCTATGTATAAACCCCCGAACCCCTCGATTAGATTCCAGCCTTTAACACACTCCTAGATATCTGTTATTGTATATATAAACCCCCCGAACCCCTCGATTAGATTCCAGCCTGTAACTCACTCCCGGGTATCCGTTATTCTATATATAAACCCGCCGAAACCCTCGATTCGATACCAGCCTGTAACTCACTCCCCGGTATGGTATCTGTTATTCTATATATAAACCCCCCAAACCCCTCGATTAGATTCTAGCCTGTAACTCACTCCCGGGTATCTGTTATTCTACATATAAACCCCCTGAACCCCTCGATTAGATTCCATCCTGCAACTCACTCCCCGGTATGCTATATGTTATTCTATATATAAACACCCCGAACCGCTCGATTAGATTCCAGCCTGTAACTCACTCCCGGGTATCTGTTATGCTATATATAAACCCCCCAAAGCTCTCGATTAGATTCCAGCCTGTAACTCACTCCCGGGTATCTGTTATTGTATATATAAACCCCCCGAACCCCTCGATTATATTCCAGCCTGTAACTCACTCCCGGGAATCTGTTATTGTACATCTAAACCCCCCGAACCCCTCGGTTAGATTCCAGCCTGTAACTCACTCCCGGGTATCTGTTATTCTATATATAGACCCCCTGAACCCCTCGATTAGATTCCAGCCTGTAACTCACTTCCGGGTATCTGTTATTCGATATATAAACCCCCGAACCCCTCGATTAGAGTCCAGCTTGTAACACACGCCTAGATATCTGTTATTGTAGATATAAACCCCCCGAATCCCTCGATAAGATTGTAGCCTGTAACTCACTCCCGGGTATCTGTTATTCTATATATAAACCCCCTGAACCCATCGATTAGATTCCAGCCTGTAACTCACTCCTGGATATCTGTTATTGTATATATAAACCCCCCCGAAACCCTCAATTAGATTCCAGCCTGTAACTCACTCCCGGGTATCTGTTATTATATATATATAAACCCCCAGAACCCCTCGATTCGATTCCATCCTGTAACTCACTCTCTGCTATCCGTTATTCCATATATAAACCCCCGAACCCCTCGATGAGATTCCAGCCTGTAACTCACTCCCGAGTATCTGTTATTACACATAAAAACCACCCGAACCCCTCGATTAGATTCCATCCTGTAACTCACTCCCCGGTATGATATCTGTTATTCTATATATAAACGCCCCCGAATCCCTCAATTAGATTCTAGTCTGCAACTCACTCCTGGGTATCTGTTATTGTACATCTAAACCCTCCGAACCCCTTGATTCGATTCCAGCCTGTAACTCACTCTCTGCTATCCGTTATTCTATAGATAACCCCCCGAACCCCTCGATCAGATTCTAGCCTGTAACTCACTCCCGGGTATCTGTTATTGCATATATAAACCCCCTAAACTCCTCGATTTTATTCCAGCCTGTAACTCTCTCCCCGGTATCTGTTATTCTACATATAAACCACCCGAATCCCTCAATTAGATTCCAGCCTGTAACTCACTCCCAGGTATCTGTTATTATATATATATACCACCCGAAATTTTCGCTTAGATTCCAGCCTGGAACTCACTCCGAGGTATCTGTTATTCTATATATAAACCCCCCAAAACCCTCGGTTAGATTCCAGTTTGTAACTCACTCCCGGGTATCTGTTATTCTATATATAAACCCCCCGAACCACTCGATTCGATTCCAGCCTGTAACTCACTCCCCGGAATGGTATCTGTTATACTATATATAAACCCCCCGAACCCCCCGATTAGATTCCAGCCTGTATCTCACTCCTGGGTATCTGTTATTCTATATATAAACCCCCCGAACCGCACGATTAGATTCCAGTCTGTAACTCACTCCCGGGTATCTGTTATTCTATATATAAACCGCCCGAACCTCTCGATTAGATGACAGTCTGTAACTCACTCCCGGGTATCTGTTATTCTATATATAAACCCCCCGATTAGATTCCAGCCTGGAACTCACTCCCGGGTATCTGTTATTCCCTATATAAACCCCCCAAACCCCTCGATTAGATTCCAGCCTGTAACTCACTCCCGGGTATCTGTTATTCCCTATATAAACCCCCCAAACCCCTCGATAAGATTCCAGCCTGTAACTCACTCCCGGGTATCTGTTATTCTATATATAAAACCCCTGAACCACTCGATTAGATTCTAGCCTATAACTCACTCCCGAGTATCTGTTATTATTTTATATTTAAACCCCCGAAACCCTCGATCATATTCCAGCCTGTCACTCACTCCTGGGTATCTGTTATTCTGCATATAAACCCCCGTACCCCTTGATCAGATTCCAGCCTGTAACTCACTCCCGAGTATCTGTTATTCTGTATATAAACCCCCCGAACGCCTCGATTAGATTACAGTCTGTAACTCACTCCCAGGTATGTTATTCAGTATATAAACCCCCGAACCCCTCGATTAGATTCCAGTCTGTAACTCACTCCCGGGTATCTGTTCTTGTAAATATAAACCCCCCGAACCCCCCGATTAGATTCCAGCCTGTAACTCACTTCCGGGTATCTGTTATTCTATACATAAACCCCCCGAACTCCTCGATTAGATTCCAGCCTGAAACTCACTCCCGGGTATCTGTTATTCTATATATAAACCCCCTGAAACCCTCGATTAGATTCTAGCCTTTAACTCACTCCCGGGTATCTGTTATTCCATATGTAAACCCTCCAAAAACTTTGATTAGATTCCAGCCTGGAACTCACTCCCGGGTATCTGTTATTGTATATATGAACCCCCCCCGAACTCCTCGATTAGATTCCAGCCTGTAACTCACTCCCGGGTATCTGTTATTCGATATATAAACCCTTCGAACCAGCCGATTAGATTCCAGCCTGGAACTCACTCCCGGGTATCTGTTATTGTATATATAATGCCCCCGAACCCCTCAATTAGATTCCAGCCTGTAACTCACTCCCGGGTATCTGTTATTGTATATATAAATCCCCCGAACCCCTCGATTAGATTCCAGCCTGTAACTCACTCCACGGTATGGTATCTGTTATTCTATATATAAACCACCCGAAACCCTTGATTAGATTCCAGCCTGTAACTCACTCCTGGGTATCTGTTATTGTACATCTAAACACTCCGAACCCCTCGATCCGATTCCAGCCTGTCACTCACTCCCGGGCATCTGTTATTCTATATATAAACCCACCTAACGCCTCGATTAGATTCCAGTCTGTAACTCACTCCCGGGTATCTGTTATTCTATATATAATCCTCCCGTACCACTTGATTAGATTCCAGCCTGTAACTCACGCCCGGGTATCTGTTATTGTATATATAACCCCCCGAACCCCTCGATTCAATTCCAGCATGTAACTCACTCCCGGGTATCTGTTATTGCAGATATAAACCCCCCGAACCCCTCGATTAGATTCCAGCCTGTAACTCACTCCCCGGTATGGTATCTGTTATTATATATATAAACCCCCGGAACCCCTCGATTAGAATCTAGCCTGTAACTCACTCCCTTGTATCTGTTATTCTATATATAAACCACCCCGAATCACTCGATTAGATTCCAGCCTGTAACTCACACCCGGGTATATTTTATTGTATATATAAACCCCCTGAACCCCTCGATAAGATTCCAGCATGTAACACACTCCCGGGTATCTGTTATTCCAAATATAAACCCCCCGAACCCCTCGATGAGATTCCAGCCTGTAACTCACTCCCGGGTATCTGTTATTGTATATATAAACCCCCCGAACCCCTCAATTAGATTCCAGCCTGTAACTCACTCTCAGCTATCCGTTATTCTATATATAAACCCCCCAACCCCCTCGATTAGATTCCAGCATGTAACTCACTCCCGGGTCTCTGTTCTTGTATCTATAAACCCCCAAACTCCTCGATTAGATTCTAGCCTGTAACTCACTCCACGGTTAGGTTTCTGTTATTCTATATATATTAACCACCCGAACCCCTTGATTAGATTCTAGCCTGTAACTCACTCCCGGTATCAGTTATTCTTTATAGAAACCGCCGAACCCCTCAATTAAATTCCAGTCTGTAACTCACTCCCGGGTATCTGTTATTCTATATATAAACCCCGCTAACGCCTCGATTAGATTCCAGTCTGTAACTCACTCCCGAGTATCTGTTATTCTATATATAAACCTCCCGTACCACTCGATTAGATTCCAGCCTGTAACTCACTCCCGGGTATCTGTTATTGTATATATAACCCCCCGAACCCCTCGATTCGATTCCAGCATGTAACTCACTCCCGGGTATCTGTTATTGCAGATATAAACCCCCCGAACCCCTCGATTAGATTCCAGCCTGTAACTCACTCCCCGGTATGGTATCTGTTATTATATATATAAACCCCCTGAACCCCGCAATTAGAATCCAGCCTGTAACTCACTCCCGAGTATCTGTTTTTGCATATATAAACCCCCGCAAACCCCTTGATTAGATTCCAGCCTGTAAATCACTCCTGGGTGTCTGTTATTCTGTATCTAAACCGCCTGAACCCCTCGATTAGATTCTAGCCTATAACTCACTCCCGAGTATCTGTTATTATTTTATATTTAAACCCCCGAAACTCTCGATCATATTCCAGCCTGTCACTCACTCCTGGGTATCTGTTATTCTGCATATAAACCCCCGAACCCCTTGATCAGATTCCAGCCTGTAACTCACTCCCGAGTATCTGTTATTCTGTATATAAACCCCCCGAACGCCTCGATTAGATTACAGTCTGTAACTCACTCCCAGGTATGTTATTCAGTATATAAACCCCCGAACCCCTCGATTAGATTCCAGTCTGTAACTCACTTCCGGGTATCTGTTATTCTATACATAAACCCCCCCGAACTCCTCGATTAGATTCCAGCCTGAAACTCACTCCCGGGTACCTGTTATTCTATATATAAACGCCCTGAACCCCTCGATTAGATTCTAGCCTTTAACTCACTCCCGGGTATCTGTTATTCCATATGTAAACCCTCCAAAAACTTTGATTAGATTCCAGCCTGGAACTCACTCCCGGGTATCTGTTATTGTATATATGAACCCCCCCCCCGAACTCCTCGATTAGATTCCAGCCTGTAACTCACTCCCGGGTATCTGTTATTCAATACATAAACCCTCCGAACCCCCCGATTAGATTCCAGCCTGGAACTCACTTCCGGTTATCTGTTATTCGATGTATAAACCCCCGAACCCCTCGATTAGATTCCAGCCTGTAACACACTCCTCGATATCTGTTATTGGATATATAAACCCCCGAACCCCTCGATTAGATTCCAGCCTGTAACTCACTCCTGGGTATCTGTGATTGTACATCTAAACCCTCCGAATCCCTCGATTAGATTCCAGCGTGTCACTCACTCTCAGCTATCCATTATTCCATATATAAACCCCCCAAACTCCTCAATTAGATTCCAGCCTGTAACCCTCTCCCCGGTATGGTATCTGTTATTCTATATGTAAACCACCCGAACCTCTCGATTATATTCCAGCCTGTTAATCACTCCCGCGTATCTGTTATTCTATATATAAACCCCTCGAACCCCTCGATTAGATGCCAGTCTGTAACTCACTCCCGGGTATCTGTTATTCTATATATAAATCCCCCGAAGCTCTCGATTATATTCCAGCCTGTAACTCACTCCCTCGTATCTGTTATTCAATATATAAAGCCCCCGAACCCCTCGATTAGATGCCAGTCTGTA
The DNA here is from genome assembly GCF_044704955.1 of Pristiophorus japonicus. Taxonomy (NCBI): domain Eukaryota; kingdom Metazoa; phylum Chordata; class Chondrichthyes; family Pristiophoridae; genus Pristiophorus; species Pristiophorus japonicus. Next base: position 19,681,377 of record NC_092011.1, on the reverse strand, counting down.
ACTCACTCCCGGGTATCTGTTATTCTATATATAAATCCCCCGAAGCTCTCGATTATATTCCAGCCTGTAACTCACTCCCTCGTATCTGTTATTCAATATATAAAGCCCCCGAACCCCTCGATTAGATTACAGTCTGTAACTCACTCCCAGGTATCTGTTATTCTGTATATAAACCCCCGAACCCCTCGATTAGATTCCAGTCTGTAACTCACTCCCGGGTATCTGTTATTGTAAATATAATCCCCCGAACCCCCCGATTAGATTCCAGCCTGTAACTCACTTCCGGGTATCTGTTATTCTATATATAAACCCCCGAACCCCTCAATTAGATTCCAGTCTGAAACACACTCCGAGATATCTGTTATTGTATCTATAAACCCCCTGAACCACTCGATTAGATTCCAGCCTGTAACTCACTCCTCGGTATCTGTTATTGTATAAATAAACCCCCGAACCCCTCGTTTCGATTCCAGCCTGTAACTCACTCCCGGGTAACTGTTATTCTATATATAAATGCCCTGAACCCCTCGATTAGATTCCAGCCTGCAACTCACTCTCTGCTATCCGTTATTCTATATATAAACCCCCCGAACCCCTCGATTACATTCCAGCCTGTAACTCACTCCCGGGTATCTGTTATTCTATCTATAAACCACCCGAACCCCTCGATTAGATTCCAGCCTGAAACTCACTCCCGGGTATCTGTTATTGTATATATAATTCCCCCGAACCCCTCAATTAGATTCCAGCCTGTAACTCACTCCCGGGTATCTGTTATTGTATATATAAATCCCCGAACCCTTCGATTCGATTCCAGCCTGTAACTCACTCCCGGGTATCTGTTATTGTATATATAAACCCCCCGAACCCCTCGATGAGATTCTAGCCTTTAACTCTCTCCTGGGTATCTGTTATTGTCGATATAAACCACCCGAATCCCTTGATTAGATTCCAGCCTGTAACTCACTCTCAGCTATCCGTTATTCTATATATAAACCCCCCAACCCCCTCCATTAGATTCCAGCATGTAACTCACTCCCGGGTATCTGTTCTTGTATCTATAAACCCCCAAACTCCTCGATTAGATTCCAGCCTGTAACTCACTCCACGGTATGGTATCTGTTATTCTATATATAAACCACCCGAACCACTTGATTAGATTCTAGCCTGTAACTCACTCTCGGTATCAGTTATTCTTTATAGTAACCGCCGAACCCCTCAATTAGATTCCAGTCTGCAACTCACTCCCGGGTATCTGTTATACTATATATAAACCCCCCTAACGCCTCGATTAGATTCCAGTCTGTAACTCACTCCCGGGTATCTGTTATGCTATATATAAACCTCCCGTACCACTCGATTAGATTCCAGCCTGTAACTCACTCCCGGGAATCTGTTATTGTATATATAACCCCCCGAACCCCTCGATTCGATTCCAGCATGTAACTCACTCCCGGTTATCTGTTATTGCAGATATAAACCCCTCGAACCCCTCGATTAGATTCCAGCCTGTAACTCACTCCCCGGTATGGTATCTGTTATTATATATATAAACCCCCCGAACCCCTCGATTAGAATCTAGCCTGTAACTCACTCCCTTGTATCTGTTATTCTATATATAAACCACCCGAATCACTCGATTAGATTCCAGCCTGTAACTCACACCCGGGTATATTTTATTGTATATATAAACCCCCTGAACCCCTCGATAACATTCCAGCATGTAACTCACTCCCGGGTATCTGTTATTCTATATATAAACCCCCTGAACCCCGCAATTAGAATCCAGCCTGTAACTCACTCCCGAGTATCTGTTTTTGCATATATAAACCCCCGCAAACCCCTTGATTAGATTCCAGCCTGTAAATCACTCCCAGGTATCTGTTATTCTGTATAGAAACCCCCGAACCCCTCGATTAGATTCCATCCTGCAACTCACTCCCGGGTATCTGTTATTGTAAATATAAACCCCCCGAGCCCCCCGATTAGATTCCAGCCTGTAACTCACTTCCGGGTATCTGTTATTCTATATATAAACCCCCGAATCCCTCAATTAGATTCCAGCCTGAAACACACTCCGAGATATCTGTTATTGTATCTATAAACCCCCCGAACCCCTCGATTAGATTCCAGCCTGTAACTCACTCCCGGGTATCTGTTATTGAATATATAAACCCCCCGAACCCCTCGATTCGATTCCAGCCTGTAACTCACTCTCTGCTATCCGTTATTCTATATATAAACCCCCCGAACCCCTCGATGAGATTCCAGCCTGTAACTCACTCCCGGGCATCTGTTATTGCATAGATAAACCAGCCGAACCCCTCGATTAGATTCCAGCCTGTAACTCACTCCCCGGTATAGTATCTGTTATTCTATACATAAACCCTCCGAACTCCTCGATTAGATTCTAGCCTTTAACTCACTCCCGGGTATCTGTTATTCCATATGTAAACCCTCCAAAAACTTTGATTAGATTCCAGCCTGGAACTCACTCCCGGGTATCTGTTATTGTATATATGAACCCCCCCCGAACTCCTCGATTAGATTCCAGCCTGCAACTCACTCCCGGGTATTTGTTATACTATATATAAACCCCCGAACCCCTCAATTAGATTCCAGCCTGAAACACACTCCGAGATATCTGTTATTGTATCTATAAACCCCCTGAACCACTCGATTAGATTCCAGCCTGTAACTCACTCCTCGGTATCTGTTATTGTATAAATAAACCCCCCGAACCCCTCGATTAGATGCCAGTCTGTAACTCACTCCCGGGTATCTGTTATTCTATATATAAATCCCCCGAAGCTCTCGATTATATTCCAGCCTGTAACTCACTCCCGCGTATCTGTTATTCAATATATAAAGCCCCCAAACCCCTCGATTAGATTACAGTCTGTAACTCACTCCCAGGTATCTGTTATTCTGTATATAAACCCCCGAACCCCTCGATTAGATTCCAGTCTGTAACTCACTCCCGGGTATCTGTTATTGTAAATATAAACCCCCCGAACCCCCCGATTAGATTCCAGCCTGTAACTCACTCCCGGGTATCTGTTATTCTATATATAAACCCCCGAACCCCTCAATTAGATTCCAGCCTGAAACACACTCCGAGATATCTGTTATTGTATCTATAAACCCCCTGAACCACTCGATTAGATTCCAGCCTGTAACTCACTCCTCGGTATCTGTTATTGTATAAATAAACCCCCCGAACCCCTCGATTAGATGCCAGTCTGTAACTCACTCCCGGGTATCTGTTATTCTATATATAAATCCCCCGAAGCTCTCGATTATATTCCAGCCTGTAACTCACTCCCGCGTATCTGTTATTCAATATATAAAGCCCCTGAACCCCTCGATTAGATTACAGTCTGTAACTCACTCCCAGGTATCTGTTATTCTGTATATAAACCCCCGAACCCCTCGATTAGATTCCAGTCTGTAACTCACTCCCGGGTATCTGTTATTGTAAATATAAACCCCCCGAACCCCCCGATTAGATTCCAGCCTGTAACTCACTTCCGGGTATCTGTTATTCTATATATAAACCCCCGAACCCCTCAATTAGATTCCAGTCTGAAACACACTCCGAGATATCTGTTATTGTATCTATAAACCCCCTGAACCACTCGATTAGATTCCAGCCTGTAACTCACTCCTCGGTATCTGTTATTGTATAAATAAACCCCCCGAACCCCTCGTTTCGATTCCAGCCTGTAACTCACTCCCGGGTATCTGTTATTCTATATATAAACCACCCGAACCCCTCAATTAGATTCCAGCCTGCAACTCACTCTCTGCTATCCGTTATTCTATATATAAACCCCCCGAACCCCTCGATTAGATTCCAGCCTGTAACTCACTCCCGGGTATCTGTTATTCTATATATAAACCACCCGAACCCCTCGATTAGATTCCAGCCTGAAACTCACTCCCGGGTATCTGTTATTGTATATATAATGCCCCCGAACCCCTCAATTAGATTCCAGCCTGTAACTCACTCCCGGGTATCTGTTATTGTATATATAAATCCCCCGAACCCCTCGATTCGATTCCAGCCTGTAACTCACTCCCGGGTATCTGTTATTGTATATATAAACCCCCCGAACCCCTCGATTCGATTCCAGCCTGTAACTCACTCTCTGCTATCCGTTATTCTATATATAAACCCCCGAACCCCTCGATGAGATTCTAGCCTTTAACTCTCTCCTGGGTATCTGTTATTGTCGATATAAACCACCCGAATCCCTCGATTAGATTCCAGCCTGTAACTCACTCTCAGCTATCCGTTATTCTATATATAAACCCCCCAACCCCCTCCATTAGATTCCAGCATGTAACTCACTCCCGGGTATCTGTTCTTGTATCTATAAACCCCCAAACTCCTCGATTAGATTCCAGCCTGTAACTCACTCCACGGTATGGTATCTGTTATTCTATATATAAACCACCCGAACCCCTTGATTAGATTCTAGCCTGTAACTCACTCCCGGTATCAGTTATTCTTTATAGAAACCGCCGAACCCCTCAATTAGATTCCAGTCTGCAACTCACTCCCGGGTATCTGTTATTGTATATATAATGCCCCCGAACCCCTCAATTAGATTCCAGCCTGTAACTCACTCCCGGGTATCTGTTATTGTATATATAAATCCCCCGAACCCCTCGATTCGATTCCAGCCTGTAACTCACTCCCGGGTATCTGTTATTGTATATATAAACCCCCCGAACCCCTCGATTCGATTCCAGCCTGTAACTCACTCTCTGCTATCCGTTATTCTATATATAAACCCCCGAACCCCTCGATGAGATTCTAGCCTTTAACTCTCTCCTGGGTATCTGTTATTGTCGATATAAACCACCCGAATCCCTCGATTAGATTCCAGCCTGTAACTCACTCTCAGCTATCCGTTATTCTATATATAAACCCCCCAACCCCCTCCATTAGATTCCAGCATGTAACTCACTCCCGGGTATCTGTTCTTGTATCTATAAACCCCCAAACTCCTCGATTAGATTCCAGCCTGTAACTCACTCCACGGTATGGTATCTGTTATTCTATATATAAACCACCCGAACCCCTTGATTAGATTCTAGCCTGTAACTCACTCCCGGTATCAGTTATTCTTTATAGAAACCGCCGAACCCCTCAATTAGATTCCAGTCTGCAACTCACTCCCGGGTATCTGTTATACTATATATAAACCCCCCTAACGCCTCGATTAGATTCCAGTCTGTAACTCACTCCCGGATATCTGTTATTCTATATATAAACCCCCGAACCCCTCAATTAGATTCCAGCCTGAAACACACTCCGAGATATCTGTTATTGTATCTATAAACCCCCCGAACCCCTCGATTAGATTCCAGCCTGTAACTCACTCCCGGGTATCTGTTATTGAATATATAAACCCCCCGAACCCCTCGATTCGATTCCAGCCTGTAACTCACTCTCTGCTATTCGTTATTCTATATATAAACCCCCCGAACCCCTCGATGAGATTCCAGCCTGTAACTCACTCCCGGGCATCTGTTATTACAGAGATAAACCAGCCGAACCCCTCGATGAGATTCCAGCCTGTAACTCACTCCCCGGTATAGTATCTGTTATTCTCTACATAAACCCCCCGAACTCCTCGATTAGATTCTAGCCTTTAACTCACTCCCGGGTATCTGTTATTCCATATGTAAACCCTCCAAAAACTTTGATTAGATTCCAGCCTGGAACTCACTCCCGGGTATCTGTTATTGTATATATGAACCCCCCCGATCTCCTCGATTAGATTCCAGCCTGTAACTCACTCCTGGGTATCTGTTATTCGATATATAAACCCTCCGAACCCCCCGATTAGATTCCAGCCTGGAACTCACTTCCGGTTATCTGTTATTCGATGTATAAACCCCCGAACCCCTCGATTAGATTCCAGCCTGTAACACACTCCTCGATATCTGTTATTGGATATATAAACCCCCCGATCTCCTCGATTAGATTCCAGCCTGTAACTCACTCCTGGGTATCTGTGATTGTACATCTAAACCCTCCGAATCCCTCGATTAGATTCCAGCGTGTCACTCACTCTCAGCTATCCGTTATTCTATATATAAACCCCCCAAACTCCTCGATTAGATTCCAGCCTGTAACTCTCTCCCCGGTATGGTATCTGTTATTCTATATGTAAACCACCCGAACCTCTCGATTATATTCCAGCCTGTAACTCACTCCCGCGTATCTGTTATTCTATATATAAACCCCCCGAACCCCTCGATTAGATGCCAGTCTGTAACTCACTCCCGGGTATCTGTTATTCTATATATAAATCCCCCGAAGCTCTCGATTATATTCCAGCCTGTAACTCACTCCCGCGTATCTGTTATTCAATATATAAAGCCCCCGAACCCCTCGATTAGATTACAGTCTGTAACTCACTCCCAGGTATCTGTTATTCTGTATATAAACCCCCGAACCCCTCGATTAGATTCCAGTCTGTAACTCACTCCCGGGTATCTGTTATTGTAAATATAAACCCCCCGAACCCCCCGATTAGATTCCAGCATGTAACTCACTTCCGGGTATCTGTTATTCTATATATAAACCCCCGAACCCCTCAATTAGATTCCAGCCTGAAACACACTCCGAGATATCTGTTATTGTATCTATAAACCCCCCGAACCCCTCGATTAGATTCCAGCCTGTAACTCACTCCCGGGTATCTGTTATTGAATATATAAACCCCCCGAACCCCTCGATTCGATTCCAGCCTGTAACTCACTCTCTGCTATCCGTTATTCTATATATAAACCCCCCGAACCCCTCGATGAGATTCCAGCCTGTAACTCACTCCCGGGCATCTGTTATTACAGAGATAAACCAGCCGAACCCCTCGATGAGATTCCAGCCTGTAACTCTCTCCCCGGTATGGTATCTGTTATTCTATATGTAAACCACCCGAACCTCTCGATTATATTCCAGCCTGTAACTCACTCCCGCGTATCTGTTATTCTATATATAAACCCCCTGAACCCCTCGATTAGATGCCAGTCTGTAACTCACTCCCGGGTACCTGTTATTCTATATATAAATCCCCCGAAGCTCTCGATTATATTCCAGCCTGTAACTCACTCCCGCGTATCTGTTATTCAATATATAAAGCCCCCGAACCCCTCGATGAGATTCCAGCCTGTAACTCACTCCCGGGCACCTGTTATTACAGAGATAAACCAGCCGAACCCCTCGATGAGATTCCAGCCTGTAACTCACTCCCCGGTATAGTATCTGTTATTCTCTACATAAACCCACCGAACTCCTCGATTAGATTCTAGCCTTTAACTCACTCCCGGGTATCTGTTATTCCATATGTAAACCCTCCAAAAACTTTGATTAGATTCCAGCCTGGAACTCACTCCCGGGTATCTGTTATTGTATATATGAACCCCCCCGAACTCCTCGATTAGATTCCAGCCTGTAACTCACTCCCGGGTATCTGTTATTCGATATATAAACCCTCCGAACCCCCCGATTAGATTCCAGCCTGGAACTCACTTCCGGTTATCTGTTATTCGATGTATAAACCCCCGAACCCCTCGATTAGATTCCAGCCTGTAACACACTCCTCGATATCTGTTATTGGATATATAAACCCCCCGAACCCCTCGATTAGATTCCAGCCTGTAACTCACTCCTGGGTATCTGTGATTGTACATCTAAACCCTCCGCATCCCTCGATTAGATTCCAGCGTGTCACTCACTCTCAGCTATCCGTTATTCTATATATAAAACCCCCAAACTCCTCGATTAGATTCCAGCCTGTAACTCTCTCCCCGGTATGGTATCTGTTATTCTATATGTAAACCACCCGAACCTCTCGATTATATTCCAGCCTGTAACTCACTCCCGCGTATCTGTTATTCTATATATAAACCCCCCGAACCCCTCGATTAGATGCCAGTCTGTAACTCACTCCCGGGTATCTGTTATTCTATATATAAATCCCCCGAAGCTCTCGATTATATTCCAGCCTGTAACTCACTCCCGCGTATCTGTTATTCAATATATAAAGCCCCCGAACCCCTCGATGAGATTCCAGCCTGTAACTCACTCCCGGGCACCTGTTATTACAGAGATAAACCAGCCGAACCCCTCGATGAGATTCCAGCCTGTAACTCACTCCCCGGTATAGTATCTGTTATTCTCTACATAAACCCACCGAACTCCTCGATTAGATTCTAGCCTTTAACTCACTCCCGGGTATCTGTTATTCCATATGTAAACCCTCCAAAAACTTTGATTAGATTCCAGCCTGGAACTCACTCCCGGGTATCTGTTATTGTATATATGAACCCCCCCGAACTCCTCGATTAGATTCCAGCCTGTAACTCACTCCCGGGTATCTGTTATTCGATATATAAACCCTCCGAACCCCCCGATTAGATTCCAGCCTGGCACTCACTTCCGGTTATCTGTTATTCGATGTATAAACCCCCGAACCCCTCGATTAGATTCCAGCCTGTAACACACTCCTCGATATCTGTTATTGGATATATAAACCCCCCGAACCCCTCGATTAGATTCCAGCCTGTAACTCACTCCTGTGTATCTGTGATTGTACATCTAAACCCTCCGAATCCCTCGATTAGATTCCAGCGTGTCACTCACTCTCAGCTATCCGTTATTCTATATATAAACCCCCCAAACTCCTCGATTAGATTCCAGCCTGTAACTCTCTCCCCGGTATGGTATCTGTTATTCTATATGTAAACCACCCGAACCTCTCGATTATATTCCAGCCTGTAACTCACTCCCGCGTATCTGTTATTCTATATATAAACCCCCCGAACCCCTCGATTAGATGCCAGTCTGTAACTCACTCCCGGGTATCTGTTATTCTATATATAAATCCCCCGAAGCTCTCGATTATATTCCAGCCTGTAACTCACTCCCGCGTATCTGTTATTCAATATATAAAGCCCCCGAACCCCTCGATTAGATTACAGTCTGTAACTCACTCCCAGGTATCTGTTATTCTGTATATAAACCCCCGAACCCCTCGATTAGATTCCAGTCTGTAACTCACTCCCGGGTATCTGTTATTGAATATATAAACCCCCCGAACCCCTCGATTCGATTCCAGCCTGTAACTCACTCTCTGCTATCCGTTATTCTATATATAAACCCCCCGAACCCCTCGATTCGATTCCAGCCTGTAACTCACTCCCGGGCATCTGTTATTACAGAGATAAACCAGCCGAACCCCTCGATGAGATTCCAGCCTGTAACTCACTCCCCGGTATAGTATCTGTTATTCTCTACATAAACCCCCCGAACTCCTCGATTAGATTCTAGCCTTTAACTCACTCCCGGGTATCTGTTATTCCATATGTAAACCCTCCAAAAACTTTGATTAGATTCCAGCCTGGAACTCACTCCCGGGTATCTGTTATTGTATATATGAACCCCCCCGATCTCCTCGATTAGATTCCAGCCTGTAACTCACTCCTGGGTATCTGTTATTCGATATATAAACCCTCCGAACCCCCCGATTAGATTCCAGCCTGGAACTCACTTCCGATTATCTGTTATTCGATGTATAAACCCCCGAACCCCTCGATTAGATTCCAGCCTGTAACACACTCCTCGATATCTGTTATTGGATATATAAACCCCCCGATCTCCTCGATTAGATTCCAGCCTGTAACTCACTCCTGGGTATCTGTGATTGTACATCTAAACCCTCCGAATCCCTCGATTAGATTCCAGCGTGTCACTCACTCTCAGCTATCCGTTATTCTATATATAAACCCCCCAAACTCCTCGATTAGATTCCAGCCTGTAACTCTCTCCCCGGTATGGTATCTGTTATTCTATATGTAAACCACCCGAACCTCTCGATTATATTCCAGCCTGTAACTCACTCCCGCGTATCTGTTATTCTATATATAAACCCCCCGAACCCCTCGATTAGATGCCAGTCTGTAACTCACTCCCGGGTATCTGTTATTCTATATATAAATCCCCCGAAGCTCTCGATTATATTCCAGCCTGTAACTCACTCCCGCGTATCTGTTATTCAATATATAAAGCCCCCGAACCCCTCGATTAGATTACAGTCTGTAACTCACTCCCAGGTATCTGTTATTCTGTATATAAACCCCCGAACCCCTCGATTAGATTCCAGTCTGTAACTCACTCCCGGGTATCTGTTATTGTAAATATAAACCCCCCGAACCCCCCGATTAGATTCCAGCATGTAACTCACTTCCGGGTATCTGTTATTCTATATATAAACCCCCGAACCCCTCAATTAGATTCCAGCCTGAAACACACTCCGAGATATCTGTTATTGTATCTATAAACCCCCCGAACCCCTCGATTAGATTCCAGCCTGTAACTCACTCCCGGGTATCTGTTATTGAATATATAAACCCCCCGAACCCCTCGATTCGATTCCAGCCTGTAACTCACTCTCTGCTATCCGTTATTCTATATATAAACCCCCCGAACCCCTCGATGAGATTCCAGCCTGTAACTCACTCCCGGGCATCTGTTATTACAGAGATAAACCAGCCGAACCCCTCGATGAGATTCCAGCCTGTAACTCTCTCCCCGGTATGGTATCTGTTATTCTATATGTAAACCACCCGAACCTCTCGATTATATTCCAGCCTGTAACTCACTCCCGCGTATCTGTTATTCTATATATAAACCCCCTGAACCCCTCGATTAGATGCCAGTCTGTAACTCACTCCCGGGTACCTGTTATTCTATATATAAATCCCCCGAAGCTCTCGATTATATTCCAGCCTGTAACTCACTCCCGCGTATCTGTTATTCAATATATAAAGCCCCCGAACCCCTCGATGAGATTCCAGCCTGTAACTCACTCCCGGGCACCTGTTATTACAGAGATAAACCAGCCGAACCCCTCGATGAGATTCCAGCCTGTAACTCACTCCCCGGTATAGTATCTGTTATTCTCTACATAAACCCACCGAACTCCTCGATTAGATTCTAGCCTTTAACTCACTCCCGGGTATCTGTTATTCCATATGTAAACCCTCCAAAAACTTTGATTAGATTCCAGCCTGGAACTCACTCCCGGGTATCTGTTATTGTATATATGAACCCCCCCGAACTCCTCGATTAGATTCCAGCCTGTAACTCACTCCCGGGTATCTGTTATTCGATATATAAACCCTCCGAACCCCCCGATTAGATTCCAGCCTGGAACTCACTTCCGGTTATCTGTTATTCGATGTATAAACCCCCGAACCCCTCGATTAGATTCCAGCCTGTAACACACTCCTCGATATCTGTTATTGGATATATAAACCCCGCGAACCCCTCGATTAGATTCCAGCCTGTAACTCACTCCTGGGTATCTGTGATTGTACATCTAAACCCTCCGCATCCCTCGATTAGATTCCAGCGTGTCACTCACTCTCAGCTATCCGTTATTCTATATATAAAACCCCCAAACTCCTCGATTAGATTCCAGCCTGTAACTCTCTCCCCGGTATGGTATCTGTTATTCTATATGTAAACCACCCGAACCTCTCGATTATATTCCAGCCTGTAACTCACTCCCGCGTATCTGTTATTCTATATATAAACCCCCCGAACCCCTCGATTAGATGCCAGTCTGTAACTCACTCCCGGGTATCTGTTATTCTATATATAAATCCCCCGAAGCTCTCGATTATATTCCAGCCTGTAACTCACTCCCGCGTATCTGTTATTCAATATATAAAGCCCCCGAACCCCTCGATGAGATTCCAGCCTGTAACTCACTCCCGGGCATCTGTTATTACAGAGATAAACCAGCCGAACCCCTCGATGAGATTCCAGCCTGTAATTCACTCCCCGGTATAGTATCTGTTATTCTCTACATAAACCCACCGAACTCCTCGATTAGATTCTAGCCTTTAACTCACTCCCGGGTATCTGTTATTCCATATGTAAACCCTCCAAAAACTTTGATTAGATTCCAGCCTGGAACTCATTCCCGGGTATCTGTTATTGTATATATGAACCCCCCCGAACTCCTCGATTAGATTCCAGCCTGTAACTCACTCCCGGGTATCTGTTATTCGATATATAAACCCTCCGAACCCCCCGATTAGATTCCAGCCTGGAACTCACTTCCGGTTATCTGTTATTCGATGTATAAACCCCCGAACCCCTCGATTAGATTCCAGCCTGTAACACACTCCTCGATATCTGTTATTGGATATATAAACCCCCCGAACCCCTCGATTAGATTCCAGCCTGTAACTCACTCCTGTGTATCTGTGATTGTACATCTAAACCCTCCGAATCCCTCGATTAGATTCCAGCGTGTCACTCACTCTCAGCTATCCGTTATTCTATATATAAACCCCCCAAACTCCTCGATTAGATTCCAGCCTGTAACTCTCTCCCCGGTATGGTATCTGTTATTCTATATGTAAACCACCCGAACCTCTCGATTATATTCCAGCCTGTAACTCACTCCCGCGTATCTGTTATTCTATATATAAACCCCCCGAACCCCTCGATTAGATGCCAGTCTGTAACTCACTCCCGGGTATCTGTTATTCTATATATAAATCCCCCGAAGCTCTCGATTATATTCCAGCCTGTAACTCACTCCCGCGTATCTGTTATTCAATATATAAAGCCCCCGAACCCCTCGATTAGATTACAGTCTGTAACTCACTCCCAGGTATCTGTTATTCTGTATATAAAACCCCGAACCCCTCGATTAGATTCCAGTCTGTAACTCACTCCCGGGTATCTGTTATTGAATATATAAACCCCCCGAACCCCTCGATTCGATTCCAGCCTGTAACTCACGCTCTGCTATCCGTTATTCTATATATAAACCCCCCGAACCCCTCGATGAGATTCCAGCCTGTAACTCACTCCCGGGCATCTGTTATTACAGAGATAAACCAGCCGAACCCCTCGATGAGATTCCAGCCTGTAACTCACTCCCCGGTATAGTATCTGTTATTCTCTACATAAACCCCCCGAACTCCTCGATTAGATTCTAGCCTTTAACTCACTCCCGGGTATCTGTTATTCCATATGTAAACCCTCCAAAAACTTTGATTAGATTCCAGCCTGGAACTCACTCCCGGGTATCTGTTATTGTATATATGAACCCCCCCGATCTCCTCGATTAGATTCCAGCCTGTAACTCACTCCTGGGTATCTGTTATTCGATATATAAACCCTCCGAACCCCCCGATTAGATTCCAGCCTGGAACTCACTTCCGGTTATCTGTTATTCGATGTATAAACCCCCGAACCCCTCGATTAGATTCCAGCCTGTAACACACTCCTCGATATCTGTTATTGGATATATAAACCCCCCGATCTCCTCGATTAGATTCCAGCCTGTAACTCACTCCTGGGTATCTGTGATTGTACATCTAAACCCTCCGAATCCCTCGATTAGATTCCAGCGTGTCACTCACTCTCAGCTATCCGTTATTCTATATATAAACCTCCCAAACTCCTCGATTAGATTCCAGCCTGTAACTCTCTCCCCGGTATGGTATCTGTTATTCTATATGTAAACCACCCGAACCTCTCGATTATATTCCAGCCTGTAACTCACTCCCGCGTATCTGTTATTCTATATATAAACCCCCCGAACCCCTCGATTAGATGCCAGTCTGTAACTCACTCCCGGGTATCTGTTATTCTATATATAAATCCCCCGAAGCTCTCGATTATATTCCAGCCTGTAACTCACTCCCGCGTATCTGTTATTCAATATATAAAGCCCCCGAACCCCTCGATTAGATTACAGTCTGTAACTCACTCCCAGGTATCTGTTATTCTGTATATAAACCCCCGAACCCCTCGATTAGATTCCAGTCTGTAACTCACTCCCGGGTATCTGTTATTGTAAATATAAACCCCCCGAACCCCCCGATTAGATTCCAGCATGTAACTCACTTCCGGGTATCTGTTATTCTATATATAAACCCCCGAACCCCTCAATTAGATTCCAGCCTGAAACACACTCCGAGATATCTGTTATTGTATCTATAAACCCCCCGAACCCCTCGATTAGATTCCAGCCTGTAACTCACTCCCGGGTATCTGTTATTGAATATATAAACCCCCCGAACCCCTCGATTCGATTCCAGCCTGTAACTCACTCCCTGCTATCCGTTATTCTATATATAAACCCCCCGAACCCCTCGATGAGATTCCAGCCTGTAACTCACTCCCGGGCATCTGTTATTACAGAGATAAACCAGCCGAACCCCTCGATGAGATTCCAGCCTGTAACTCTCTCCCCGGTATGGTATCTGTTATTCTATATGTAAACCACCCGAACCTCTCGATTATATTCCAGCCTGTAACTCACTCCCGCGTATCTGTTATTCTATATATAAACCCCCTGAACCCCTCGATTAGATGCCAGTCTGTAACTCACTCCCGGGTACCTGTTATTCTATATATAAATCCCCCGAAGCTCTCGATTATATTCCAGCCTGTAACTCACTCCCGCGTATCTGTTATTCAATATATAAAGCCCCCGAACCCCTCGATGAGATTCCAGCCTGTAACTCACTCCCGGGCACCTGTTATTACAGAGATAAACCAGCCGAACCCCTCGATGAGATTCCAGCCTGTAACTCACTCCCCGGTATAGTATCTGTTATTCTCTACATAAACCCACCGAACTCCTCGATTAGATTCTAGCCTTTAACTCACTCCCGGGTATCTGTTATTCCATATGTAAACCCTCCAAAAACTTTGATTAGATTCCAGCCTGGAACTCACTCCCGGGTATCTGTTATTGTATATATGAACCCCCCCGAACTCCTCGATTAGATTCCAGCCTGTAACTCACTCCCGGGTATCTGTTATTCGATATATAAACCCTCCGAACCCCCCGATTAGATTCCAGCCTGGAACTCACTTCCGGTTATCTGTTATTCGATGTATAAACCCCCGAACCCCTCGATTAGATTCCAGCCTGTAACACACTCCTCGATATCTGTTATTGGATATATAAACCCCCCGAACCCCTCGATTAGATTCCAGCCTGTAACTCACTCCTGGGTATCTGTGATTGTACATCTAAACCCTCCGCATCCCTCGATTAGATTCCAGCGTGTCACTCACTCTCAGCTATCCGTTATTCTATATATAAAACCCCCAAACTCCTCGATTAGATTCCAGCCTGTAACTCTCTCCCCGGTATGGTATCTGTTATTCTATATGTAAACCACCCGAACCTCTCGATTATATTCCAGCCTGTAACTCACTCCCGGGTATCTGTTATTCTATATATAAATCCCCCGAAGCTCTCGATTATATTCCAGCCTGTAACTCACTCCCGCGTATCTGTTATTCAATATATAAAGCCCCCGAACCCCTCGATGAGATTCCAGCCTGTAACTCACTCCCGGGCATCTGTTATTACAGAGATAAACCAGCCGAACCCCTCGATGAGATTCCAGCCTGTAACTCACTCCCCGGTATAGTATCTGTTATTCTCTACATAAACCCACCGAACTCCTCGATTAGATTCTAGCCTTTAACTCACTCCCGGGTATCTGTTATTCCATATGTAAACCCTCCAAAAACTTTGATTAGATTCCAGCCTGGAACTCACTCCCGGGTATCTGTTATTGTATATATGAACCCCCCCGAACTCCTCGATTAGATTCCAGCCTGTAACTCACTCCCGGGTATCTGTTATTCGATATATAAACCCTCCGTACCCCCCGATTAGATTCCAGCCTGGAACTCACTTCCGGTTATCTGTTATTCGATGTATAAACCCCCGAACCCCTCGATTAGATTCCAGCCTGTAACACACTCCTCGATATCTGTTATTGGATATATAAACCCCCCGAACCCCTCGATTAGATTCCAGCCTGTAACTCACTCCTGTGTATCTGTGATTGTACATCTAAACCCTCCGAATCCCTCGATTAGATTCCAGCGTGTCACTCACTCTCAGCTATCCGTTATTCTATATATAAACCCCCCAAACTCCTCGATTAGATTCCAGCCTGTAACTCTCTCCCCGGTATGGTATCTGTTATTCTATATGTAAACCACCCGAACCTCTCGATTATATTCCAGCCTGTAACTCACTCCCGCGTATCTGTTATTCTATGTATAAACCCCCCGAACCCCTCGATTAGATGCCAGTCTGTAACTCACTCCCGGGTATCTGTTATTCTATATATAAATCCCCCGAAGCTCTCGATTATATTCCAGCCTGTAACTCACTCCCGCGTATCTGTTATTCAATATATAAAGCCCCCGAACCCCTCGATTAGATTACAGTCTGTAACTCACTCCCAGGTATCTGTTATTCTGTATATAAACCCCCGAACCCCTCGATTAGATTCCAGTCTGTAACTCACTCCCGGGTATCTGTTATTGTAAATATAAACCCCCCGAACCCCCCGATTAGATTCCAGCATGTAACTCACTTCCGGGTATCTGTTATTCTATATATAAACCCCCGAACCCCTCAATTAGATTCCAGCCTGAAACACATTCCGAGATATCTGTTATTGTATCTATAAACCCCCTGAACCACTCGATTAGATTCCAGCCTGTAACTCACTCCTCGGTATCTGTTATTGTATAAATAAACCCCCGAACCCCTCGTTTCGATTCCAGCCTGTAACTCACTCCCGGGTATCTGTTATTCTATATATAAATGCCCTGAACCCCTCGATTAGATTCCAGCCTGCAACTCACTCTCTGCTATCCGTTATTCTATATATAAACCCCCCGAAACCCTCGATTAGATTCCAGCCTGTAACTCACTCCCGGGTATCTGTTATTCTATATATAAACCACCCGAACCCCTCGATTAGATTCCAGCCTGAAACTCACTCCCGGGTATCTGTTATTGTATATATAATGCCCCCGAACCCCTCAATTAGATTCCAGCCTGTAACTCACTCCCGGGTATCTGTTATTGTATATATAAATCCCCCGAACCCCTCGATTCGATTCCAGCCTGTAACTCACTCCCGGGTATCTGTTATTGTATATATAAACCCCCCGAACCCCTCGATTCGATTCCAGCCTGTAACTCACTCTCAGCTATCCGTTATTCTATATATAAACCCCCCAACCCCCTCCATTAGATTCCAGCATGTAACTCACTCCCGGGTATCTGTTCTTGTATCTATAAACCCCCAAACTCCTCGATTAGATTCCAGCCTGTAACTCACTCCACGGTATGGTATCTGTTATTCTATATATAAACCACCCGAACCCCTTGATTAGATTCTAGCCTGTAACTCACTCCCGGGTATCTGTTATACTATATATAAACCCCCCTAACGCCTCGATTAGATTCCAGTCTGTAACTCACTCCCGGGTATCTGTTATGCTATATATAAACCTCCCGTACCACTTGATTAGATTCCAGCCTGTAACTCACTCCCGGGTATCTGTTATTGTATATATAAGCCCCCGAACCCCTCGATTCGATTCCAGCATGTAACTCACTCCCGGGTATCTGTTATTGCAGATATAAACCCCCCGAACCCCTCGATTAGATTCCAGCCTGTAACTCACTCCCCGGTATGGTATCTGTTATTATATATATAAACCCCCCGAACCCCTCGATTAGAATCTAGCCTGTAACTCACTCCCTTGTATCTGTTATTCTATATATAAACCACCCCGAATCACTCGATTAGATTCCAGCCTGTAACTCACACCCGGGTATATTTTATTGTATATATAAACCTCCTGAACCCCTCGATAAGATTCCAGCAAGTAACTCACTCCCGGGTATCAGTTATTCTATATATAAACCCCCTGAACCCCGCAATTAGAATCCAGCCTGTAACTCACTCCCGAGTATCTGTTTTTGCATATATAAACCCCCGCAAACCCCTTGATTAGATTCCAGCCTGTAAATCACTCCCAGGTATCTGTTATTCTGTATAGAAACCCCCGAACCCCTCGATTAGATTCCATCCTGCAACTCACTCCCGGTTATCTGTTATTGAAAATATAAACCCCCCGAGCCCCCCGATTAGATTCCAGCCTGTAACTCACTTCCGGGTATCTGTTATTCTATATATAAACCCCCGGACCCCTCAATTAGATTCCAGCCTGAAACACACTCCGAGATATCTGTTATTGTATCTATAAACCCCCCGAACCCCTCGATTAGATTCCAGCCTGTAACTCACTCCCGGGTATCTGTTATTGAATATATAAACCCCCCGAACCCCTCGATTCGATTCCAGCCTGTAACTCACTCTCTGCTATCCGTTATTCTATATATAATTCCCCCGAACCCCTCGATGAGATTCCAGCCTGTAACTCACTCCCGGGCATCTGTTATTGCATAGATAAACCAGCCGAACCCCTCGATTAGATTCCAGCCTGTAACTCACTCCCCGGTATAGTATCTGTTATTCTATACATAAACCCTCCGAACTCCTCGATTAGATTTTAGCCTTTAACTCACTCCCGGGTATCTGTTATTCCATATGTAAACCCTCCAAAAACTTTGATTAGATTCCAGCCTGGAACTCACTCCCGGGTATCTGTTATTTTATATATGAACCCCCCCCGAACTCCTCGATTAGATTCCAGCCTGTAACTCACTCACGGATATCTGTTATTCTATATATAAACCCCCGAACCCCTCAATTAGATTCCAGCCTGAAAGACACTCCGAGATATCTGTTATTGTATCTATAAACCCCCTGAACCACTCGATTAGATTCCAGCCTGTAACTCACTCCTCGGTATCTGTTATTGTATAAATAAACCCCCCGAACCCCTCGTTTCGATTCCAGCCTGTAACTCACTCCCGGGTATCTGTTATTCTTTATATAAATGCCCTGAACCCCTCGATTAGATTCCAGCCTGCAACTCACTCTCTGCTATCCGTTATTCTATATATAAACCCCCCGAACCCCTCGATTAGATTCCAGCCTGTAAATCACTCCCGGGTATCTGTTATTCTATATATAAACCACCCGAACCCCTCGATTAGATTCCAGCCTGAAACTCACTCCCGGGTATCTGTTATTGTATATATAATGCCCCCGAACCCCTCAATTAGATTCCAGCCTGTAACTCACTCCCGGGTATCTGTTATTGTATATATAAATCCCCCGAACCCCTCGATTCGATTCCAGCCTGTAGCTCACTCCCGGGTATCTGTTATTGTATATATAAACCCCCCGAACCCCTCGATTCGATTCCAGCCTGTAACTCACTCTCAGCTATCCGTTATTCTATAAATAAACCCCCCAACCCCCTCCATTAGATTCCAGCATGTAACTCACTCCCGGGTATCTGTTCTTGTATCTATAAACCCCCAAACTCCTCGATTAGATTCCAGCCTGTAACTCACTCCACGGTATGGTATCTGTTATTCTATATATAAACCACCCGAACCCCTTGATTAGATTCTAGCCTGTAACTCACTCCCGGTATCTGTTATACTATATATAAACCCCCCTAACGCCGCGATTAGATTCCAGTCTGTAACTCACTCCCGGGTATCTGTTATGCTATATATAAACCTCCCGTACCACTTGATTAGATTCCAGCCTGTAACTCACTCCCGGGTATCTGTTATTGTATATATAACCCCCCGAACCCCTCGATTCGATTCCAGCATGTAACTCACTCCCGGGTATCTGTTATTGCAGATATAAACCCCCCGAACCCCTCGATTAGATTCCAGCCTGTAACTCACTCCCCGGTATGGTATCTGTTATTATATATATAAACCCCCCGAACCCCTCGATTAGAATCTAGCCTGTAACTCACTCCCTTGTATCTGTTATTCTATATATAAACCACCCCGAATCACTCGATTAGATTCCAGCCTGTAACTCACACCCGGGTATATTTTATTGTATATATAAACCCCCTGAACCCCTCGATAAGATTCCAGCAAGTAACTCACTCCCGGGTATCAGTTATTCTATATATAAACCCCCTGAACCCCGCAATTAGAATCCAGCCTGTAACTCACTCCCGAGTATCTGTTTTTGCATATATAAACCCCCGCAAACCCCTTGATTAGATTCCAGCCTGTAAATCACTCCCAGGTATCTGTTATTCTGTATAGAAACCCCCGAACCCCTCGATTAGATTCCATCCTGCAACTCACTCCCGGTTATCTGTTATTGTAAATATAAACCCCCCGAGCCCCCCGATTAGATTCCAGCCTGTAACTCACTTCCGGGTATCTGTTATTCTATATATAAACCCCCGGACCCCTCAATTAGATTCCAGCCTGAAACACACTCCGAGATATCTGTTATTGAATATATAAACCCCCCGAACCCCTCGATTAGATTCCAGCCTGTAACTCACTCTCTGCTATCCGTTATTCTATATATAAACCCCCCGAACCCCTCGATGAGATTCCAGCCTGTAACTCACTCCCGGGCATCTGTTATTGCATAGATAAACCAGCCGAACCCCTCGATTAGATTCCAGCCTGTAACTCACTCCCCGGTATAGTATCTGTTATTCTATACATAAACCCTCCGAACTCCTCGATTAGATTTTAGCCTTTAACTCACTCCCGGGTATTTGTTATTCCATATGTAAACCCTCCAAAAACTTTGATTAGATTCCAGCCTGGAACTCACTCCCGGGTATCTGTTATTGTATATATGAACCCTCCCCCCGAACTCCTCGATTAGATTCCAGCCTGTAACTCACTCACGGGTATCTGTTATTCTATATATAAACCCCCGAACCCCTCAATTAGATTCCAGCCTGAAAGACACTCCGAGATATCTGTTATTGTATCTATAAACCCCCTGAACCACTCGATTAGATTCCAGCCTGTAACTCACTCCTCGGTATCTGTTATTGTATAAATAAACCCCCCGAACCCCTCGTTTCGATTCCAGCCTGTAACTCACTCCCGGGTATCTGTTATTCTTTATATAAATGCCCTGAACCCCTCGATTAGATTCCAGCCTGCAACTCACTCTCTGCTATCCGTTATTCTATATATAAACCCCCCGAACCCCTCGATTAGATTCCAGCCTGTAACTCACTCCCGCGTATCTGTTATTCTATATATAAACCACCCGAACCCCTCGATTAGATTCCAGCCTGAAACTCACTCCCGGGTATCTGTTATTGTATATATAATGCCCCCGAACCCCTCAATTAGATTCCAGCCTGTAACTCACTCCCGGGTATCTGTTATTGTATATATAAATCCCCCGAACCCCTCGATTCGATTCCAGCCTGTAACTCACTCCCGGGTATCTGTTATTGTATATATAAACCCCCCGAACCCCTCGATTCGATTCCAGCCTGTAACTCACTCTCTGCTATCCGTTATTCTATATATAAACCCCCGAACCCCTCGATGAGATTCTAGCCTTTAACTCTCTCCTGGATATCTGTTATTGTCGATATAAACCACCCGAATCCCTTGATTAGATTCCAGCCTGTAACTCACTCTCAGCTATCCGTTATTCTATATATAAACCCCCCAAGCCCCTCCATTAGATTCCAGCATATAACTCACTCCCGGGTATCTGTTCTTGTATCTATAAACCCCCAAACTCCTCGATTAGATTCCAGCCTGTAACTCACTCCACGGTATGGTATCTGTTATTCTACATATAAACCACCCGAACCCCTTGATTAGATTCTAGCCTGTAACTCACTCCCGGTATCAATTATTCTTTATAGAAACCGCCGAACCCCTCAATTAGATTCCAGTCTGCAACTCACTCCCGGGTATCTGTTATACTATATATAAACCCCCCTAACGCCTCGATTAGATTCCAGTCTGTAACTCACTCCCGGGTATCTGTTATGCTATATATAAACCTCCCGTACCACTTGATTAGATTCCAGCCTGTAACTCAATCCCGGGTATCTGTTATTGTATATATAACCCCCCGAACCCCTCGATTCGATTCCAGCATGTAACTCACTCCCGGGTATCTGTTATTGCAGATATAAACCCCCCGAACCCCTCGATTAGATTCCAGCCTGTAACTCACTCCCCGGTATCGTATCTGTTATTATATATATAAACCCCCCGAACCCCTCGATTAGAATCTAGCCTGTAACTCACTCCCTTGTATCTGTTATTCTATATATAAACCACCCCGAATCACTCGATTAGATTCCAGCCTGTAACTCACACCCGGGTATATTTTATTGTATATATAAACCCCCTGAACCCCTCGATAACATTCCAGCATGTAACTCACTCCCGGGTATCTGTTATTCTATATATAAACCCCCTGAACCCCGCAATTAGAATCCAGCCTGTAACTCACTCCCGAGTATCTGTTTTTGCATATATAAACCCCCGCAAACCCCTTGATTAGATTCCAGCCTGTAAATCACTCCCAGGTATCTGTTATACTGTATAGAAACCCCCGAACCCCTCGATTAGATTCCATCCTGCAACTCACTCCCGGTTATCTGTTATTGTAAATATAAACCCCCCGAGCCCCCCGATTAGATTCCAGCCTGTAACTCACTTCCGGGTATCTGTTATTCTATATATAAACCCCCGAACCCCTCAATTACATTCCAGCCTGAAACACACTCCGAGATCTCTGTTATTGTATCTATAAACCCCCCGAACCCCTCGATTAGATTCCAGCCTGTAACTCACTCCCGGGTATCTGTTATTGAATATATAAACCCCCCGAACCCCTCGATTCGATTCCAGCCTGTAACTCACTCTCTGCTATCCGTTATTCTATATATAAACCCCCCGAACCCCTCGATGAGATTCCAGCCTGTAACTCACTCCCGGGCATCTGTTATTGCATAGATAAACCAGCCGAACCCCTCGATTAGATTCCAGCCTGTAACTCACTCCCCGGTATAGTATCTGTTATTCTATACATAAACCCTCCGAACTCCTCGATTAGATTTTAGCCTTTAACTCACTCCCGGGTATCTGTTATTCCATATGTAAACCCTCCAAAAACTTTGATTAGATTCCAGCCTGGAACTCACTCCCGGGTATCTGTTATTGTATATATGAACCCCCCCCGAACTCCTCGATTAGATTCCAGCCTGTAACTCACTCACGGATATCTGTTATTCTATATATAAACCCCCGAACCCCTCAATTAGATTCCAGCCTGAAAGACACTCCGAGATATCTGTTATTGTATCTATAAACCCCCTGAACCACTCGATTAGATTCCAGCCTGTAACTCACTCCTCGGTATCTGTTATTGTATAAATAAACCCCCCGAACCCCTCGTTTCGATTCCAGCCTGTAACTCACTCCCGGGTATCTGTTATTCTTTATATAAATGCCCTGAACCCCTCGATTAGATTCCAGCCTGCAACTCACTCTCTGCTATCCGTTATTCTATATATAAACCCCCCGAACCCCTCGATTAGATTCCAGCCTGTAACTCACTCCCGGGTATCTGTTATTCTAATATATAAACCACCCGAACCCCTCGATTAGATTCCAGCCTGAAACTCACTCCCAGGTATCTGTTATTGTATATATAATGCCCCCGAACCCCTCAATTAGATTCCAGCCTGTAACTCACTCCCGGGTATCTGTTATTGTATATATAAATCCCCCGAACCCCTCTATTCGATTCCAGCCTGTAACTCACTCCCGGGTATCTGTTATTGTCGATATAAACCACCCGAATCCCTTGATTAGATTCCAGCCTGTAACTCACTCTCAGCTATCCGTTATTCTATATATAAACCCCCCAACCCCCTCCATTAGAATCCAGCATATAACTCACTCCCGGGTATCTGTTCTTGTATCTATAAACCCCCAAACACCTCGATTAGATTCCAGCCTGTAACTCACTCCACGGTATGGTATCTGTTATTCTACATATAAGCCACCCGAACCCCTTGATTAGATTCTAGCCTGTAACTCACTCCCGGTATCAGTTATTCTTTATAGAAACCGCCGAACCCCTCAATTAGATTCCAGTCTGCAACTCACTCCCGGGTATCTGTTATACTATATATAAACCCCTCTAACGCCTCGATTAGATTCCAGTCTGTAACTCACTCCCGGGTATCTGTTATGCTATATATAAACCTCCCGTACCACTCGATTAGATTCCAGCCTGTAACTCACTCCCGGGTATCTGTTATTGTATATATAACCCCCCGAACCCCTCGATTCGATTCCAGCATGTAACTCACTCCCGAGTATCTGTTATTGCAGATATAAACCCCCCGAACCCCGCGATTAGATTCCAGCCTGTAACTCACTCCCCGGTATGGTATCTGTTATTATATATATAAACCTCCCGAACCCCTCGATTAGAATCTAACCTGTAACTCACTCCCTTGTATCTGTTATTCTATATATAAACCACCCCGAATCACTCAATTAGATTCCAGCCTGTAACTCAAACCCGGGTATATTTTATTGTGTATATAAACCCCCTGAACCCCTCGATAAGATTCCAGCATGTAACTCACTCCCGGGTATCAGTTATTCTATATATAAACCCCCTGAACCCCGCAATTAGAATCCAGCCTGTAACTCACTCCCGAGTATCTGTTTTTGCATATATAAACCCCCGCAAACCCCTCGATTAGATTCCAGCCTGTAAATCAATCCCAGGTATCTGTTATTCTGTATATAAACCCCCGAACCCCTCGATTAGATTCCAGTCTGTAACTCACTCCCGGGTATCTGTTATTGTAAATATAAACCCTCCGAGCCCCCCGATTAGATTCCAGCCTGTAACT
This sequence comes from Pristiophorus japonicus, assembly GCF_044704955.1. Classification (NCBI taxonomy): domain Eukaryota; kingdom Metazoa; phylum Chordata; class Chondrichthyes; family Pristiophoridae; genus Pristiophorus; species Pristiophorus japonicus. Next base: position 19,656,665 of record NC_092011.1, on the reverse strand, counting down.
CACTTCCGGGTATCTGTTATTCTATATATAAACCCCCGAACCCCTCAATTAGATTCCAGCCTGAAACACACTCCGAGATATCTGTTATTGTATCTATAAACCCCCCGAACCCCTCGATTAGATTCCAGCCTGTAACTCACTCCCGGGTATCTGTTATTGAATATATAAACCCCCCGAACCCCTCGATTCGATTCCAGCCTGTAACTCACTCTCTGCTATCCGTTATTCTATATATAAACCCCCCGAACCCCTCGATGAGATTCCAGCCTGTAACTCACTCCCGGGCATCTGTTATTGCATAGATAAACCAGCCGAACCCCTCGATTAGATTCCAGCCTGTAACTCACTCCCCGGTATAATATCTGTTATTCTATACATAAACCCCCCGAACTCCTCGATTAGATTCTAGCCTTTAACTCACTCCCGGGTATCTGTTATTCCATATGTAAAACCTCCAAAAACTTTGATTAGATTCCAGCCTGGAACTCACTCCCGGGTATCTGTTATTGTATATATGAACCCCCCCGAACTCCTCGATTAGATTCCAGCCTGTAACTCACTCCCGGGTATCTGTTATTCTATATATAAACACTCGGAACCCCCCGATTAGATTCCAGCCTGAAACTCACTTCCGGTTATCTGTTATTCTATGTATAAACCCCCGAACCCCTCGATTAGATTCCAGCCTGTAAAACACTCCTCGATATCTGTTATTGGATATATAAATCCCCCGAACCCCTCGATTAGATTCCAGCCTGTAACTCACTCCTGTGTATCTGTGATTGTACATCTAAACCCTCCGAATCCCTCGATTAGATTCCAGCGTGTCACTCACTCTCAGCTATCCGTTATTCTATATATAAACCCCCCAAACTCCTCGATTAGATTCCAGCCTGTAACTCTCTCCCCGGTATGGTATCTGTTATTCTATATGTAAACCACCCGAACCTCTCGATTATATTCCAGCCTGTAACTCACTCCCGCGTATCTGTTATTCTATGTATAAACCCCCCGAACCCCTCGATTAGATGCCAGTCTGTAACTCACTCCCGGGTATCTGTTATTCTATATATAAATCCCCCGAAGCTCTCGATTATATTCCAGCCTGTAACTCACTCCCGCGTATCTGTTATTCAATATATAAAGCCCCCGAACCCCTCGATTAGATTACAGTCTGTAACTCACTCCCAGGTATCTGTTATTCTGTATATAAACCCCCGAACCCCTCGATTAGATTCCAGTCTGTAACTCACTCCCGGGTATCTGTTATTGTAAATATAAACCCCCCGAACCCCCCGATTAGATTCCAGCATGTAACTCACTTCCGGGTATCTGTTATTCTATATATAAACCCCCGAACCCCTCAATTAGATTCCAGCCTGAAACACATTCCGAGATATCTGTTATTGTATCTATAAACCCCCTGAACCACTCGATTAGATTCCAGCCTGTAACTCACTCCTCGGTATCTGTTATTGTATAAATAAACCCCCCGAACCCCTCGTTTCGATTCCAGCCTGTAACTCACTCCCGGGTATCTGTTATTCTATATATAAATGCCATGAACCCCTCGATTAGATTCCAGCCTGCAACTCACTCTCTGCTATCCGTTATTCTATATATAAACCCCCCGAAACCCTCGATTAGATTCCAGCCTGTAACTCACTCCCGGGTATCTGTTATTCTATATATAAACCACCCGAACCCCTCGATTAGATTCCAGCCTGAAACTCACTCCCGGGTATCTGTTATTGTATATATAATGCCCCCGAACCCCTCAATTAGATTCCAGCCTGTAACTCACTCCCGGGTATCTGTTATTGTATATATAAATCCCCCGAACCCCTCGATTCGATTCCAGCCTGTAACTCACTCCCGGGTATCTGTTATTGTATATATAAACCCCCCGAACCCCTCGATTCGATTCCAGCCTGTAACTCACTCTCAGCTATCCGTTATTCTATATATAAACCCCCCAACCCCCTCCATTAGATTCCAGCATGTAACTCACTCCCGGGTATCTGTTCTTGTATCTATAAACCCCCAAACTCCTCGATTAGATTCCAGCCTGTAACTCACTCCACGGTATGGTATCTGTTATTCTATATATAAACCACCCGAACCCCTTGATTAGATTCTAGCCTGTAACTCACTCCCGGGTATCTGTTATACTATATATAAACCCCCCTAACGCCTCGATTAGATTCCAGTCTGTAACTCACTCCCGGGTATCTGTTATGCTATATATAAACCTCCCGTACCACTTGATTAGATTCCAGCCTGTAACTCACTCCCGGGTATCTGTTATTGTATATATAAGCCCCCGAACCCCTCGATTCGATTCCAGCATGTAACTCACTCCCGGGTATCTGTTATTGCAGATATAAACCCCCCGAACCCCTCGATTAGATTCCAGCCTGTAACTCACTCCCCGGTATGGTATCTGTTATTATATATATAAACCCCCCGAACCCCTCGATTAGAATCTAGCCTGTAACTCACTCCCTTGTATCTGTTATTCTATATATAAACCACCCCGAATCACTCGATTAGATTCCAGCCTGTAACTCACACCCGGGTATATTTTATTGTATATATAAACCTCCTGAACCCCTCGATAAGATTCCAGCAAGTAACTCACTCCCGGGTATCAGTTATTCTATATATAAACCCCCTGAACCCCGCAATTAGAATCCAGCCTGTAACTCACTCCCGAGTATCTGTTTTTGCATATATAAACCCCCGCAAACCCCTTGATTAGATTCCAGCCTGTAAATCACTCCCAGGTATCTGTTATTCTGTATAGAAACCCCCGAACCCCTCGATTAGATTCCATCCTGCAACTCACTCCCGGTTATCTGTTATTGTAAATATAAACCCCCCGAGCCCCCCGATTAGATTCCAGCCTGTAACTCACTTCCGGGTATCTGTTATTCTATATATAAACCCCCGGACCCCTCAATTAGATTCCAGCCTGAAACACACTCCGAGATATCTGTTATTGTATCTATAAACCCCCCGAACCCCTCGATTAGATTCCAGCCTGTAACTCACTCCCGGGTATCTGTTATTGAATATATAAACCCCCCGAACCCCTCGATTCGATTCCAGCCTGTAACTCACTCTCTGCTATCCGTTATTCTATATATAATTCCCCCGAACCCCTCGATGAGATTCCAGCCTGTAACTCACTCCCGGGCATCTGTTATTGCATAGATAAACCAGCCGAACCCCTCGATTAGATTCCAGCCTGTAACTCACTCCCCGGTATAGTATCTGTTATTCTATACATAAACCCTCCGAACTCCTCGATTAGATTTTAGCCTTTAACTCACTCCCGGGTATCTGTTATTCCATATGTAAACCCTCCAAAAACTTTGATTAGATTCCAGCCTGGAACTCACTCCCGGGTATCTGTTATTTTATATATGAACCCCCCCCGAACTCCTCGATTAGATTCCAGCCTGTAACTCACTCACGGGTATCTGTTATTCTATATATAAACCCCCGAACCCCTCAATTAGATTCCAGCCTGAAAGACACTCCGAGATATCTGTTATTGTATCTATAAACCCCCTGAACCACTCGATTAGATTCCAGCCTGTAACTCACTCCTCGGTATCTGTTATTGTATAAATAAACCCCCCGAACCCCTCGTTTCGATTCCAGCCTGTAACTCACTCCCGGGTATCTGTTATTCTTTATATAAATGCCCTGAACCCCTCGATTAGATTCCAGCCTGCAACTCACTCTCTGCTATCCGTTATTCTATATATAAACCCCCCGAACCCCTCGATTAGATTCCAGCCTGTAACTCACTCCCGGGTATCTGTTATTCTATATATAAACCACCCGAACCCCTCGATTAGATTCCAGCCTGAAACTCACTCCCGGGTATCTGTTATTGTATATATAATGCCCCCGAACCCCTCAATTAGATTCCAGCCTGTAACTCACTCCCGGGTATCTGTTATTGTATATATAAATCCCCCGAACCCCTCGATTCGATTCCAGCCTGTAGCTCACTCCCGGGTATCTGTTATTGTATATATAAACCCCCCGAACCCCTCGATTCGATTCCAGCCTGTAACTCACTCTCAGCTATCCGTTATTCTATAAATAAACCCCCCAACCCCCTCCATTAGATTCCAGCATGTAACTCACTCCCGGGTATCTGTTCTTGTATCTATAAACCCCCAAACTCCTCGATTAGATTCCAGCCTGTAACTCACTCCACGGTATGGTATCTGTTATTCTATATATAAACCACCCGAACCCCTTGATTAGATTCTAGCCTGTAACTCACTCCCGGGTATCTGTTATACTATATATAAACCCCCCTAACGCCGCGATTAGATTCCAGTCTGTAACTCACTCCCGGGTATCTGTTATGCTATATATAAACCTCCCGTACCACTTGATTAGATTCCAGCCTGTAACTCACTCCCGGGTATCTGTTATTGTATATATAACCCCCCGAACCCCTCGATTCGATTCCAGCATGTAACTCACTCCCGGGTATCTGTTATTGCAGATATAAACCCCCCGAACCCCTCGATTAGATTCCAGCCTGTAACTCACTCCCCGGTATGGTATCTGTTATTATATATATAAACCCCCCGAACCCCTCGATTAGAATCTAGCCTGTAACTCACTCCCTTGTATCTGTTATTCTATATATAAACCACCCCGAATCACTCGATTAGATTCCAGCCTGTAACTCACACCCGGGTATATTTTATTGTATATATAAACCCCCTGAACCCCTCGATAAGATTCCAGCAAGTAACTCACTCCCGGGTATCAGTTATTCTATATATAAACCCCCTGAACCCCGCAATTAGAATCCAGCCTGTAACTCACTCCCGAGTATCTGTTTTTGCATATATAAACCCCCGCAAACCCCTTGATTAGATTCCAGCCTGTAAATCACTCCCAGGTATCTGTTATTCTGTATAGAAACCCCCGAACCCCTCGATTAGATTCCATCCTGCAACTCACTCCCGGTTATCTGTTATTGTAAATATAAACCCCCCGAGCCCCCCGATTAGATTCCAGCCTGTAACTCACTTCCGGGTATCTGTTATTCTATATATAAACCCCCGGACCCCTCAATTAGATTCCAGCCTGAAACACACTCCGAGATATCTGTTATTGAATATATAAACCCCCCGAACCCCTCGATTAGATTCCAGCCTGTAACTCACTCTCTGCTATCCGTTATTCTATATATAAACCCCCCGAACCCCTCGATGAGATTCCAGCCTGTAACTCACTCCCGGGCATCTGTTATTGCATAGATAAACCAGCCGAACCCCTCGATTAGATTCCAGCCTGTAACTCACTCCCCGGTATAGTATCTGTTATTCTATACATAAACCCTCCGAACTCCTCGATTAGATTTTAGCCTTTAACTCACTCCCGGGTATTTGTTATTCCATATGTAAACCCTCCAAAAACTTTGATTAGATTCCAGCCTGGAACTCACTCCCGGGTATCTGTTATTGTATATATGAACCCTCCCCCCGAACTCCTCGATTAGATTCCAGCCTGTAACTCACTCACGGGTATCTGTTATTCTATATATAAACCCCCGAACCCCTCAATTAGATTCCAGCCTGAAAGACACTCCGAGATATCTGTTATTGTATCTATAAACCCCCTGAACCACTCGATTAGATTCCAGCCTGTAACTCACTCCTCGGTATCTGTTATTGTATAAATAAACCCCCCGAACCCCTCGTTTCGATTCCAGCCTGTAACTCACTCCCGGGTATCTGTTATTCTTTATATAAATGCCCTGAACCCCTCGATTAGATTCCAGCCTGCAACTCACTCTCTGCTATCCGTTATTCTATATATAAACCCCCCGAACCCCTCGATTAGATTCCAGCCTGTAACTCACTCCCGCGTATCTGTTATTCTATATATAAACCACCCGAACCCCTCGATTAGATTCCAGCCTGAAACTCACTCCCGGGTATCTGTTATTGTATATATAATGCCCCCGAACCCCTCAATTAGATTCCAGCCTGTAACTCACTCCCGGGTATCTGTTATTGTATATATAAATCCCCCGAACCCCTCGATTCGATTCCAGCCTGTAACTCACTCCCGGGTATCTGTTATTGTATATATAAACCCCCCGAACCCCTCGATTCGATTCCAGCCTGTAACTCACTCTCTGCTATCCGTTATTCTATATATAAACCCCCGAACCCCTCGATGAGATTCTAGCCTTTAACTCTCTCCTGGATATCTGTTATTGTCGATATAAACCACCCGAATCCCTTGATTAGATTCCAGCCTGTAACTCACTCTCAGCTATCCGTTATTCTATATATAAACCCCCCAAGCCCCTCCATTAGATTCCAGCATATAACTCACTCCCGGGTATCTGTTCTTGTATCTATAAACCCCCAAACTCCTCGATTAGATTCCAGCCTGTAACTCACTCCACGGTATGGTATCTGTTATTCTACATATAAACCACCCGAACCCCTTGATTAGATTCTAGCCTGTAACTCACTCCCGGTATCAATTATTCTTTATAGAAACCGCCGAACCCCTCAATTAGATTCCAGTCTGCAACTCACTCCCGGGTATCTGTTATACTATATATAAACCCCCCTAACGCCTCGATTAGATTCCAGTCTGTAACTCACTCCCGGGTATCTGTTATGCTATATATAAACCTCCCGTACCACTTGATTAGATTCCAGCCTGTAACTCAATCCCGGGTATCTGTTATTGTATATATAACCCCCCGAACCCCTCGATTCGATTCCAGCATGTAACTCACTCCCGGGTATCTGTTATTGCAGATATAAACCCCCCGAACCCCTCGATTAGATTCCAGCCTGTAACTCACTCCCCGGTATCGTATCTGTTATTATATATATAAACCCCCCGAACCCCTCGATTAGAATCTAGCCTGTAACTCACTCCCTTGTATCTGTTATTCTATATATAAACCACCCCGAATCACTCGATTAGATTCCAGCCTGTAACTCACACCCGGGTATATTTTATTGTATATATAAACCCCCTGAACCCCTCGATAACATTCCAGCATGTAACTCACTCCCGGGTATCTGTTATTCTATATATAAACCCCCTGAACCCCGCAATTAGAATCCAGCCTGTAACTCACTCCCGAGTATCTGTTTTTGCATATATAAACCCCCGCAAACCCCTTGATTAGATTCCAGCCTGTAAATCACTCCCAGGTATCTGTTATACTGTATAGAAACCCCCGAACCCCTCGATTAGATTCCATCCTGCAACTCACTCCCGGTTATCTGTTATTGTAAATATAAACCCCCCGAGCCCCCCGATTAGATTCCAGCCTGTAACTCACTTCCGGGTATCTGTTATTCTATATATAAACCCCCGAACCCCTCAATTAGATTCCAGCCTGAAACACACTCCGAGATCTCTGTTATTGTATCTATAAACCCCCCGAACCCCTCGATTAGATTCCAGCCTGTAACTCACTCCCGGGTATCTGTTATTGAATATATAAACCCCCCGAACCCCTCGATTCGATTCCAGCCTGTAACTCACTCTCTGCTATCCGTTATTCTATATATAAACCCCCCGAACCCCTCGATGAGATTCCAGCCTGTAACTCACTCCCGGGCATCTGTTATTGCATAGATAAACCAGCCGAACCCCTCGATTAGATTCCAGCCTGTAACTCACTCCCCGGTATAGTATCTGTTATTCTATACATAAACCCTCCGAACTCCTCGATTAGATTTTAGCCTTTAACTCACTCCCGGGTATCTGTTATTCCATATGTAAACCCTCCAAAAACTTTGATTAGATTCCAGCCTGGAACTCACTCCCGGGTATCTGTTATTGTATATATGAACCCCCCCCGAACTCCTCGATTAGATTCCAGCCTGTAACTCACTCACGGATATCTGTTATTCTATATATAAACCCCCGAACCCCTCAATTAGATTCCAGCCTGAAAGACACTTCGAGATATCTGTTATTGTATCTATAAACCCCCTGAACCACTCGATTAGATTCCAGCCTGTAACTCACTCCTCGGTATCTGTTATTGTATAAATAAACCCCCCGAACCCCTCGTTTCGATTCCAGCCTGTAACTCACTCCCGGGTATCTGTTATTCTTTATATAAATGCCCTGAACCCCTCGATTAGATTCCAGCCTGCAACTCACTCTCTGCTATCCGTTATTCTATATATAAACCCCCCGAACCCCTCGATTAGATTCCAGCCTGTAACTCACTCCCGGGTATCTGTTATTCTAATATATAAACCACCCGAACCCCTCGATTAGATTCCAGCCTGAAACTCACTCCCAGGTATCTGTTATTGTATATATAATGCCCCCGAACCCCTCAATTAGATTCCAGCCTGTAACTCACTCCCGGGTATCTGTTATTGTATATATAAATCCCCCGAACCCCTCTATTCGATTCCAGCCTGTAACTCACCCCCGGGTATCTGTTATTGTCGATATAAACCACCCGAATCCCTTGATTAGATTCCAGCCTGTAACTCACTCTCAGCTATCCGTTATTCTATATATAAACCCCCCAACCCCCTCCATTAGAATCCAGCATATAACTCACTCCCGGGTATCTGTTCTTGTATCTATAAACCCCCAAACACCTCGATTAGATTCCAGCCTGTAACTCACTCCACGGTATGGTATCTGTTATTCTACATATAAGCCACCCGAACCCCTTGATTAGATTCTAGCCTGTAACTCACTCCCGGTATCAGTTATTCTTTATAGAAACCGCCGAACCCCTCAATTAGATTCCAGTCTGCAACTCACTCCCGGGTATCTGTTATACTATATATAAACCCCTCTAACGCCTCGATTAGATTCCAGTCTGTAACTCACTCCCGGGTATCTGTTATGCTATATATAAACCTCCCGTACCACTCGATTAGATTCCAGCCTGTAACTCACTCCCGGGTATCTGTTATTGTATATATAACCCCCCGAACCCCTCGATTCGATTCCAGCATGTAACTCACTCCCGAGTATCTGTTATTGCAGATATAAACCCCCCGAACCCCGCGATTAGATTCCAGCCTGTAACTCACTCCCCGGTATGGTATCTGTTATTATATATATAAACCTCCCGAACCCCTCGATTAGAATCTAACCTGTAACTCACTCCCTTGTATCTGTTATTCTATATATAAACCACCCCGAATCACTCAATTAGATTCCAGCCTGTAACTCAAACCCGGGTATATTTTATTGTGTATATAAACCCCCTGAACCCCTCGATAAGATTCCAGCATGTAACTCACTCCCGGGTATCAGTTATTCTATATATAAACCCCCTGAACCCCGCAATTAGAATCCAGCCTGTAACTCACTCCCGAGTATCTGTTTTTGCATATATAAACCCCCGCAAACCCCTCGATTAGATTCCAGCCTGTAAATCAATCCCAGGTATCTGTTATTCTGTATATAAACCCCCGAACCCCTCGATTAGATTCCAGTCTGTAACTCACTCCCGGGTATCTGTTATTGTAAATATAAACCCTCCGAGCCCCCCGATTAGATTCCAGCCTGTAACTCACTTCCGGGTATCTGTTATTCTATATATAAACCCCCGAACCCCTCAATTAGATTCCAGCCTGAAACACACTCCGAGATATCTGTTATTGTATCTATAAACCCCCCGAACCCCTCGATTAGATTCCAGCCTGTAACTCACTCCCGGGTATCTGTTATTGAATATATAAACCCCCCGAACCCCTCGATTCGATTCCAGCCTGTAACTCACTCTCTGCTATCCGTTATTCTATATATAAACCCCCCGAACCCCTCGATGAGATTCCAGCCTGTAACTCACTCCCGGGCATCTGTTATTGCATAGATAAACCAGCCGAACCCCTCGATTAGATTCCAGCCTGTAACTCACTCCCCGGTATAATATCTGTTATTCTATACATAAACCCCCCGAACTCCTCGATTAGATTCTAGCCTTTAACTCACTCCCGGGTATCTGTTATTCCATATGTAAAACCTCCAAAAACTTTGATTAGATTCCAGCCTGGAACTCACTCCCGGGTATCTGTTATTGTATATATGAACCCCCCCCGAACTCCTCGATTAGATTCCAGCCTGTAACTCACTCCCGGGTATCTGTTATTCTATATATAAACACTCGGAACCCCCCGATTAGATTCCAGCCTGAAACTCACTTCCGGTTATCTGTTATTCTATGTATAAACCCCCGAACCCCTCGATTAGATTCCAGCCTGTAAAACACTCCTCGATATCTGTTATTGGATATATAAATCCCCCGAACCCCTCGATTAGATTCCAGCCTGTAACTCACTCCTGGGTATCTGTGATTGTACATCTAAACCCTCCGAATCCCTCGATTAGATTCCAGCGTGTCACTCACTCTCAGCTATCCGTTATTCTACATATAAACCCCCCAAACTCCTCGATTAGATTCCAGCCTGTAACTCTCTCCCCGGTATGGTATCTGTTATTCTATATGTAAACCACCCGAACCTCTCGATTATATTCCAGCCTTTAACTCACTCCCGCGTATCTGTTATTCTATATATAAACCCCCCGAACCCCTCGATTAGATGCCAGTCTGTAACTCACTCCCGGGTATCTGTTATTCTATATATAAATCCCCCGAAGCTCTCGATTATATTCCAGCCTGTAACTCACTCCCGCGTATCTGTTATTCAATATATAAAGCCCCCGAACCCCTCGATTAGATTACAGTCTGTAACTCACTCCCAGGTATCTGTTATTCTGTATATAAACCCCCGAACCCCTCGATTAGATTCCAGTCTGTAACTCACTCCCGGGTATCTGTTATTGTAAATATAAACCCCCCGAGCCCCCCGATTAGATTCCAGCCTGTAACTCACTTCCGGGTATCTGTTATTCTATATATAAACCCCCGAACCCCTCAATTAGATTCCAGCCTGAAACACACTCCGAGATATCTGTTATTGTATCTATAAACCCCCCGAACCCCTCGATTAGATTCCAGCCTGTAACTCACTCCCGGGTATCTGTTATTGAATATATAAACCCCCCGAACCCCTCGATTCGATTCCAGCCTGTAACTCACTCTCTGCTATCCGTTATTCTATATATAAACCCCCCGAACCCCTCGATGAGATTCCAGCCTGTAACTCACTCCCGGGCATCTGTTATTGCATATATAAACCAGCCGAACCCCTCGATTAGATTCCAGCCTGTAATTCAGTCCCCGGTATAGTATCTGTTATTCTTTACATAAACCCCCCGAACTCCTCGATTAGATTCTAGCCTTTAACTCACTCCCGGGTATCTGTTATTCTATATGTAAACCCTCCAAAAACTTTGATTAGATTCCAGCCTGGAACTCATTCCCGGGTATCTGTTATTGTATATATAAACACCCCCGAACCCCTCGATTAGATTCCAGCCTGTAACTCACTCCCGGGTATCTGTTATTCTATATATAAACCCTCCGAACCCCCCGATTAGATTCCAGCCTGTAACTCACTTCCGGTTATCTGTTATTCTATGTATAAACCCCCGAACCCCTCGATTAGATTCCAGCCTGTAACACACTCCTCGATATCTGTTATTGGATATATAAACCCCCCGAACCCCTCGATTAGATTCCAGCCTGTAACTCACTCCTGGGTATCTGTGATTGTACATCTAAACCCTCCGAATCCCTCGATTAGATTCCAGCCTGTCACTCACTCTCAGCTATCCGTTATTCTATATATATACCCCCCAAACTCCTCGATTAGATTCCAGCCTGTAACTCTCTCCCCGGTATGGTATCTTTTATTCTCTTTGTAAAACACCCGAACCTCTCGATTATATTCCAGCCTGCAACTCACTCCCGCGTATCTGTTATTCTATATATAAACCCCCGAACCCCTCGATTAGATGCCAGTCTGTAACTCAATCCCGGGTATCTGTTATTCTATATATAAATCCCCCGAACCTCTCGATTATATTCCAGCCTGTAACTCACTCCCGCGTATCTGTTATTCAATATATAAAGCCCCCGAACCCCTCGATTAGATTACAGTCTGTAACTCACTCCCAGGTATCTGTTATTCTGTATATAAACCCCCGAACCGCTCGATTAGATTCCAGCCTGTAACACACTCCTAGATATCTGTTATTGTATATATAAACCCCCCGAACCCCTCCATTAGATTCCAGCCTGTAACTCACTCCTGGGTATCTGTTATTGTACATCTAAACCCTCCGAATCCCTCGATTCGATTCCAGCCTGTCACTCACTCTCAGCTATCCGTTATTCTATATATAAACCCCCCAAACTCCTCGATTAGATTCCAGCCTGTAACTCTCTCCCCGGTATGGGATCTGTTATTCTGTATATAAACCCCCGAACCCCTCGATTAGATTCTAGTCTGTAACTCACTCCCGGCTATCTGTTATTCTATATATAAACCCCCCGAACCCCTCGATTAGATTCCAGCCTGTAACTCACTCCCGGATATCTGTTATTGTATATAAAAAAAACCCGAACCCCTCGATTAGATTCCAGCCTGTAACTCACTCCCGGGTATCTGTTATTCTATATATAAACCCCCTGAACCCCTCGATTAGATTCCAGCCTGTAACTCACTCCCGCGTATCTGTTATTCAATATATAAAGCCCCCGAGCCCCTCGATTAGATTACAGTCTATAACTCACTCCCAGGTATCTGTTATTCTGTATGTAAACCCCCGAACCCCTCGATTAGATTCCAGTCTGTAACTCACTCCCGGGTATCTGTTATTGTAAATATAAACCCCCTGAAACCCCCGATTAGATTCCAGCCTGTAACTCACTTCCGGGTATCTGTTATTCTATATATAAACCCGTGAACCCCTCAATTAGATTCCAGCCTGAAACACACTCCGAGATATCTGTTATTGTATCTATAAACCCCCTGAACCACTCGATTAGATTCCAGCCTGTAACTCACTCCTCGGTATCTGTTATTGTATAAATAAACCCCCCGAACCCCTCGTTTCGATTCCAGCCTGTAACTCACTCCCGGGTATCTGTTATTCTATATATAAACGCCCTGAACCCCTCGATTAGATTCCAGCCTGCAACTCACTCTCTGCTATCCGTTATTCTATATATAACCCCCCCGAACCCCTCGATTAGATTCCAACCTATAACTCACTCCCGGGTATCTGTTATTCTATATATAAACCACCCGAACCCCTCGATTAGATTCCAGCCTGAAACTCACTCCCGGGTATCTGTTATTGTATATATAATGCCCCCGAACCTCTCAATTAGATTCCAGCCTGTAACTCACTCCCGGGTATCTGTTATTGTATATATAAATCCCCCGAACCCCTCGATTCGATTCCAGCCTATAACTCACTCCCGGGTATCTGTTATTGTATATATAAACCCCCCGAACCCTCGATTCGATTCCAGCCTGTAACTCACTCTCTGCTATCCGTTATTCTATATATAAACCCTCGAACCCCTCGATGAGATTCTAGCCTTGAACTCTCTCCTGGGTATCTGTTATTGTCGATATAAACCACCCGAATCCCTCGATTAGATTCCAGCCTGTAACTCACTCTCAGCTATCCGTTATTCTATATATAAACCCCCAACCCCCTCCATTAGATTCCAGCATGTAACTCACTCCCGGGTATCTGTTCTTGTATCTATAAACCCCTAAACTCCTCGATTAGAGTCCAGCCTGTAACTCACTCCACGGTATGGTATCTGTTATTCTATATATAAACCACCCGAACCCCTTGATTAGTTTCTAGCCTGTAACTCACTCCCGGTATCAGTTATTCTTTATAGAAACCGCCGAACCCCTCAATTAGATTCCAGTCTGCAACTCACTCCCGGGTATCTGTTATACTATATATAAACCCCTCTAACGCCTCGATTAGATTCCAGTCTGTAACTCACTCCCGGGTATCTGTTATGCTATATATAAACCTCCCGTACCACTCGATTAGATTCCAGCCTGTAACTCACTCCCGGGTATCTGTTATTGTATATATAACCCCCCGAACCCCTCGATTCGATTCCAGCATGTAGCTCACTCCCGAGTATCTGTTATTGCAGATATAAACCCCCCGAACCCCGCGATTAGATTCCAGCCTGTAACTCACTCCTGGGTATCTGTGATTGTACATCTAAACCCTCCGAATCCCTCGATTAGATTCCAGCCTGTCACTCACTCTCAGCTATCCGTTATTCTATATATATACCCCCCAAACTCCTCGATTAGATTCCAGCCTGTAACTCTCTCCCCGGTATGGTATCTTTTATTCTCTTTGTAAAACACCCGAACCTCTCGATTATATTCCAGCCTGCAACTCACTCCCGCGTATCTGTTATTCTATATATAAACCCCCGAACCCCTCGATTAGATGCCAGTCTGTAACTCAATCCCGGGTATCTGTTATTCTATATATAAATCCCCCGAACCTCTCGATTATATTCCAGCCTGTAACTCACTCCCGCGTATCTGTTATTCAATATATAAAGCCCCCGAACCCCTCGATTAGATTACAGTCTGTAACTCACTCCCAGGTATCTGTTATTCTGTATATAAACCCCCGAACCGCTCGATTAGATTCCAGCCTGTAACACACTCCTAGATATCTGTTATTGTATATATAAACCCCCCGAACCCCTCCATTAGATTCCAGCCTGTAACTCACTCCTGGGTATCTGTTATTGTACATCTAAACCCTCCGAATCCCTCGATTCGATTCCAGCCTGTCACTCACTCTCAGCTATCCGTTATTCTATATATAAACCCCCCAAACTCCTCGATTAGATTCCAGCCTGTAACTCTCTCCCCGGTATGGGATCTGTTATTCTGTATATAAACCCCCGAACCCCTCGATTAGATTCTAGTCTGTAACTCACTCCCGGCTATCTGTTATTCTATATATAAACCCCCCGAACCCCTCGATTAGATTCCAGCCTGTAACTCACTCCCGGATATCTGTTATTGTATATAAAAAAAACCCGAACCCCTCGATTAGATTCCAGCCTGTAACTCACTCCCGGGTATCTGTTATTCTATATATAAACCCCCTGAACCCCTCGATTAGATTCCAGCCTGTAACTCACTCCCGCGTATCTGTTATTCAATATATAAAGCCCCCGAGCCCCTCGATTAGATTACAGTCTATAACTCACTCCCAGGTATCTGTTATTCTGTATGTAAACCCCCGAACCCCTCGATTAGATTCCAGTCTGTAACTCACTCCCGGGTATCTGTTATTGTAAATATAAACCCCCTGAAACCCCCGATTAGATTCCAGCCTGTAACTCACTTCCGGGTATCTGTTATTCTATATATAAACCCGTGAACCCCTCAATTAGATTCCAGCCTGAAACACACTCCGAGATATCTGTTATTGTATCTATAAACCCCCTGAACCACTCGATTAGATTCCAGCCTGTAACTCACTCCTCGGTATCTGTTATTGTATAAATAAACCCCCCGAACCCCTCGTTTCGATTCCAGCCTGTAACTCACTCCCGGGTATCTGTTATTCTATATATAAACGCCCTGAACCCCTCGATTAGATTCCAGCCTGCAACTCACTCTCTGCTATCCGTTATTCTATATATAACCCCCCCGAACCCCTCGATTAGATTCCAACCTATAACTCACTCCCGGGTATCTGTTATTCTATATATAAACCACCCGAACCCCTCGATTAGATTCCAGCCTGAAACTCACTCCCGGGTATCTGTTATTGTATATATAATGCCCCCGAACCTCTCAATTAGATTCCAGCCTGTAACTCACTCCCGGGTATCTGTTATTGTATATATAAATCCCCCGAACCCCTCGATTCGATTCCAGCCTATAACTCACTCCCGGGTATCTGTTATTGTATATATAAACCCCCCGAACCCTCGATTCGATTCCAGCCTGTAACTCACTCTCTGCTATCCGTTATTCTATATATAAACCCTCGAACCCCTCGATGAGATTCTAGCCTTGAACTCTCTCCTGGGTATCTGTTATTGTCGATATAAACCACCCGAATCCCTCGATTAGATTCCAGCCTGTAACTCACTCTCAGCTATCCGTTATTCTATATATAAACCCCCAACCCCCTCCATTAGATTCCAGCATGTAACTCACTCCCGGGTATCTGTTCTTGTATCTATAAACCCCTAAACTCCTCGATTAGAGTCCAGCCTGTAACTCACTCCACGGTATGGTATCTGTTATTCTATATATAAACCACCCGAACCCCTTGATTAGTTTCTAGCCTGTAACTCACTCCCGGTATCAGTTATTCTTTATAGAAACCGCCGAACCCCTCAATTAGATTCCAGTCTGCAACTCACTCCCGGGTATCTGTTATACTATATATAAACCCCTCTAACGCCTCGATTAGATTCCAGTCTGTAACTCACTCCCGGGTATCTGTTATGCTATATATAAACCTCCCGTACCACTCGATTAGATTCCAGCCTGTAACTCACTCCCGGGTATCTGTTATTGTATATATAACCCCCCGAACCCCTCGATTCGATTCCAGCATGTAGCTCACTCCCGAGTATCTGTTATTGCAGATATAAACCCCCCGAACCCCGCGATTAGATTCCAGCCTGTAACTCACTCCTGGGTATCTGTGATTGTACATCTAAACCCTCCGAATCCCTCGATTAGATTCCAGCCTGTCACTCACTCTCAGCTATCCGTTATTCTATATATATACCCCCCAAACTCCTCGATTAGATTCCAGCCTGTAACTCTCTCCCCGGTATGGTATCTTTTATTCTCTTTGTAAAACACCCGAACCTCTCGATTATATTCCAGCCTGCAACTCACTCCCGCGTATCTGTTATTCTATATATAAACCCCCGAACCCCTCGATTAGATGCCAGTCTGTAACTCAATCCCGGGTATCTGTTATTCTATATATAAATCCCCCGAACCTCTCGATTATATTCCAGCCTGTAACTCACTCCCGCGTATCTGTTATTCAATATATAAAGCCCCCGAACCCCTCGATTAGATTACAGTCTGTAACTCACTCCCAGGTATCTGTTATTCTGTATATAAACCCCCGAACCGCTCGATTAGATTCCAGCCTGTAACACACTCCTAGATATCTGTTATTGTATATATAAACCCCCCGAACCCCTCCATTAGATTCCAGCCTGTAACTCACTCCTGGGTATCTGTTATTGTACATCTAAACCCTCCGAATCCCTCGATTCGATTCCAGCCTGTCACTCACTCTCAGCTATCCGTTATTCTATATATAAACCCCCCAAACTCCTCGATTAGATTCCAGCCTGTAACTCTCTCCCCGGTATGGGATCTGTTATTCTGTATATAAACCCCCGAACCCCTCGATTAGATTCTAGTCTGTAACTCACTCCCGGCTATCTGTTATTCTATATATAAACCCCCCGAACCCCTCGATTAGATTCCAGCCTGTAACTCACTCCCGGATATCTGTTATTGTATATAAAAAAAACCCGAACCCCTCGATTAGATTCCAGCCTGTAACTCACTCCCGGGTATCTGTTATTCTATATATAAACCCCCTGAACCCCTCGATTAGATTCCAGCCTGTAACTCACTCCCGCGTATCTGTTATTCAATATATAAAGCCCCCGAGCCCCTCGATTAGATTACAGTCTATAACTCACTCCCAGGTATCTGTTATTCTGTATGTAAACCCCCGAACCCCTCGATTAGATTCCAGTCTGTAACTCACTCCCGGGTATCTGTTATTGTAAATATAAACCCCCTGAAACCCCCGATTAGATTCCAGCCTGTAACTCACTTCCGGGTATCTGTTATTCTATATATAAACCCGTGAACCCCTCAATTAGATTCCAGCCTGAAACACACTCCGAGATATCTGTTATTGTATCTATAAACCCCCTGAACCACTCGATTAGATTCCAGCCTGTAACTCACTCCTCGGTATCTGTTATTGTATAAATAAACCCCCCGAACCCCTCGTTTCGATTCCAGCCTGTAACTCACTCCCGGGTATCTGTTATTCTATATATAAACGCCCTGAACCCCTCGATTAGATTCCAGCCTGCAACTCACTCTCTGCTATCCGTTATTCTATATATAAACCCCCCGAACCCCTCGATTAGATTCCAACCTATAACTCACTCCCGGGTATCTGTTATTCTATATATAAACCACCCGAACCCCTCGATTAGATTCCAGCCTGAAACTCACTCCCGGGTATCTGTTATTGTATATATAATGCCCCCGAACCTCTCAATTAGATTCCAGCCTGTAACTCACTCCCGGGTATCTGTTATTGTATATATAAATCCCCCGAACCCCTCGATTCGATTCCAGCCTATAACTCACTCCCGGGTATCTGTTATTGTATATATAAACCCCCCGAACCCTCGATTCGATTCCAGCCTGTAACTCACTCTCTGCTATCCGTTATTCTATATATAAACCCTCGAACCCCTCGATGAGATTCTAGCCTTGAACTCTCTCCTGGGTATCTGTTATTGTCGATATAAACCACCCGAATCCCTCGATTAGATTCCAGCCTGTAACTCACTCTCAGCTATCCGTTATTCTATATATAAACCCCCAACCCCCTCCATTAGATTCCAGCATGTAACTCACTCCCGGGTATCTGTTCTTGTATCTATAAACCCCTAAACTCCTCGATTAGAGTCCAGCCTGTAACTCACTCCACGGTATGGTATCTGTTATTCTATATATAAACCACCCGAACCCCTTGATTAGTTTCTAGCCTGTAACTCACTCCCGGTATCAGTTATTCTTTATAGAAACCGCCGAACCCCTCAATTAGATTCCAGTCTGCAACTCACTCCCGGGTATCTGTTATACTATATATAAACCCCTCTAACGCCTCGATTAGATTCCAGTCTGTAACTCACTCCCGGGTATCTGTTATGCTATATATAAACCTCCCGTACCACTCGATTAGATTCCAGCCTGTAACTCACTCCCGGGTATCTGTTATTGTATATATAACCCCCCGAACCCCTCGATTCGATTCCAGCATGTAACTCACTCCCGAGTATCTGTTATTGCAGATATAAACCCCCCGAACCCCGCGATTAGATTCCAGCCTGTAACTCACTCCCCGGTATGGTATCTGTTATTATATATATAAACCTCCCGAACCCCTCGATTAGAATCTAACCTGTAACTCACTCCCTTGTATCTGTTATTCTATATATAAACCACCCCGAATCACTCAATTAGATTCCAGCCTGTAACTCAAACCCGGGTATATTTTATTGTGTATATAAACCCCCTGAACCCCTCGATAAGATTCCAGCATGTAACTCACTCCCGGGTATCAGTTATTCTATATATAAACCCCCTGAACCCCGCAATTAGAATCCAGCCTGTAACTCACTCCCGAGTATCTGTTTTTGCATATATAAACCCCCGCAAACCCCTCGATTAGATTCCAGCCTGTAAATCAATCCCAGGTATCTGTTATTCTGTATATAAACCCCCGAACCCCTCGATTAGATTCCAGTCTGTAACTCACTCCCGGGTATCTGTTATTGTAAATATAAACCCTCCGAGCCCCCCGATTAGATTCCAGCCTGTAACTCACTTCGGGGTATCAGTTATTCTATATATAAACCCCCGAACCCCTCAATTAGATTCCAGCCTGAAACACACTCCGAGATATCTGTTATTGTATCTATAAACCCCCCGAACCCCTCGATTAGATTCCAGCCTGTAACTCACTCCCGGGTATCTGTTATTGAATATATAAACCCCCCGAACCCCTCGATTCGATTCCAGCCTGTAACTCACTCTCTGCTATCCGTTATTCTATATATAAACCCCCCGAACCCCTCGATGAGATTCCAGCCTGTAACTCACTCCCGGGCATCTGTTATTGCATAGATAAACCAGCCGAACCCCTCGATTAGATTCCAGCCTGTAACTCACTCCCCGGTATAGTATCTGTTATTCTATACATAAACCCCCCGAACTCCTCGATTAGATTCTAGCCTTTAACTCACTCCCGGGTATCTGTTATTCCATATGTAAAACCTCCAAAAACTTTGATTAGATTCCAGCCTGGAACTCACTCCCGGGTATCTGTTATTGTATATATGAACCCCCCCGAACTCCTCGATTAGATTCCAGCCTGTAACTCACTCCCGGGTATCTGTTATTCTATATATAAACACTCGGAACCCCCCGATTAGATTCCAGCCTGAAACTCACTTCCGGTTATCTGTTATTCTATGTATAAACCCCCGAACCCCTCGATTAGATTCCAGCCTGTAACTCACTCCCGCGTATCTGTTATTCAATATATAAAGCCCCCGAACCCCTCGATTAGATTACAGTCTGTAACTCACTCCCAGGTATCTGTTATTCTGTATATAAACCCCCGAACCCCCCGATTAGATTCCAGTCTGTAACTCACTCCCGGGTATCTGTTATTGTAAATATAAACCCCCCGAGCCCCCCGATTAGATTCCAGCCTGTAACTCACTTCCGGGTATCTGTTATTCTATATATAAACCCCCGAACCCCTCAATTAGATTCCAGCCTGAAACACACTCCGAGATATCTGTTATTGTATCTATAAACCCCCCGAACCCCTCGATTAGATTCCAGCCTGTAACTCACTCCCGGGTATCTGTTATTGAATATATAAACCCCCCGAACCCCTCGATTCGATTCCAGCCTGTAACTCACTCTCTGCTATCCGTTATTCTATATATAAACCCCCCGAACCCCTCGATGAGATTCCAGCCTGTAACTCACTCCCGGGCATCTGTTATTGCATATATAAACCAGCCGAACCCCTCGATTAGATTCCAGCCTGTAATTCAGTCCCCGGTATAATATCTGTTATTCTTTACATAAACCCCCCGAACTCCTCGATTAGATTCTAGCCTTTAACTCACTCCCGGGTATCTGTTATTCTATATGTAAACCCTCCAAAAACTTTGATTAGATTCCAGCCTGGAACTCATTCCCGGGTATCTGTTATTGTATATATAAACACCCCCGAACCCCTCGATTAGATTCCAGCCTGTAACTCACTCCCGGGTATCTGTTATTCTATATATAAACCCTCCGAACCCCCCGATTAGATTCCAGCCTGTAACTCACTTCCGGTTATCTGTTATTCTATGTATAAACCCCCGAACCCCTCGATTAGATTCCAGCCTGTAACACACTCCTCGATATCTGTTATTGGATATATAAACCCCCCGAACCCCTCGATTAGATTCCAGCCTGTAACTCACTCCTGGGTATCTGTGATTGTACATCTAAACCCTCCGAATCCCTCGATTAGATTCCAGCCTGTCACTCACTCTCAGCTATCCGTTATTCTATATATATACCCCCCAAACTCCTCGATTAGATTCCAGCCTGTAACTCTCTCCCCGGTATGGTATCTTTTATTCTCTTTGTAAAACACCCGAACCTCTCGATTATATTCCAGCCTGCAACTCACTCCCGCGTATCTGTTATTCTATATATAAACCCCCGAACCCCTCGATTAGATGCCAGTCTGTAACTCAATCCCGGGTATCTGTTATTCTATATATAAATCCCCCGAACCTCTCGATTATATTCCAGCCTGTAACTCACTCCCGCGTATCTGTTATTCAATATATAAAGCCCCCGAACCCCTCGATTAGATTACAGTCTGTAACTCACTCCCAGGTATCTGTTATTCTGTATATAAACCCCCGAACCGCTCGATTAGATTCCAGCCTGTAACACACTCCTAGATATCTGTTATTGTATATATAAACCCCCCGAACCCCTCCATTAGATTCCAGCCTGTAACTCACTCCTGGGTATCTGTTATTGTACATCTAAACCCTCCGAATCCCTCGATTCGATTCCAGCCTGTCACTCACTCTCAGCTATCCGTTATTCTATATATAAACCCCCCAAACTCCTCGATTAGATTCCAGCCTGTAACTCTCTCCCCGGTATGGGATCTGTTATTCTGTATATAAACCCCCGAACCCCTCGATTAGATTCTAGTCTGTAACTCACTCCCGGCTATCTGTTATTCTATATATAAACCCCCCGAACCCCTCGATTAGATTCCAGCCTGTAACTCACTCCCGGATATCTGTTATTGTATATAAAAAAAACCCGAACCCCTCGATTAGATTCCAGCCTGTAACTCACTCCCGGGTATCTGTTATTCTATATATAAACCCCCTGAACCCCTCGATTAGATTCCAGCCTGTAACTCACTCCCGCGTATCTGTTATTCAATATATAAAGCCCCCGAGCCCCTCGATTAGATTACAGTCTATAACTCACTCCCAGGTATCTGTTATTCTGTATGTAAACCCCCGAACCCCTCGATTAGATTCCAGTCTGTAACTCACTCCCGGGTATCTGTTATTGTAAATATAAACCCCCTGAAACCCCCGATTAGATTCCAGCCTGTAACTCACTTCCGGGTATCTGTTATTCTATATATAAACCCGTGAACCCCTCAATTAGATTCCAGCCTGAAACACACTCCGAGATATCTGTTATTGTATCTATAAACCCCCTGAACCACTCGATTAGATTCCAGCCTGTAACTCACTCCTCGGTATCTGTTATTGTATAAATAAACCCCCCGAACCCCTCGTTTCGATTCCAGCCTGTAACTTACTCCCGGGTATCTGTTATTCTATATATAAACGCCCTGAACCCCTCGATTAGATTCCAGCCTGCAACTCACTCTCTGCTATCCGTTATTCTATATATAAACCCCCCGAACCCCTCGATTAGATTCCAACCTATAACTCACTCCCGGGTATCTGTTATTCTATATATAAACCACCCGAACCCCTCGATTAGATTCCAGCCTGAAACTCACTCCCGGGTATCTGTTATTGTATATATAATGCCCCCGAACCTCTCAATTAGATTCCAGCCTGTAACTCACTCCCGGGTATCTGTTATTGTATATATAAATCCCCCGAACCCCTCGATTCGATTCCAGCCTATAACTCACTCCCGGGTATCTGTTATTGTATATATAAACCCCCCGAACCCTCGATTCGATTCCAGCCTGTAACTCACTCTCTGCTATCCGTTATTCTATATATAAACCCTCGAACCCCTCGATGAGATTCTAGCCTTGAACTCTCTCCTGGGTATCTGTTATTGTCGATATAAACCACCCGAATCCCTCGATTAGATTCCAGCCTGTAACTCACTCTCAGCTATCCGTTATTCTATATATAAACCCCCAACCCCCTCCATTAGATTCCAGCATGTAACTCACTCCCGGGTATCTGTTCTTGTATCTATAAACCCCTAAACTCCTCGATTAGAGTCCAGCCTGTAACTCACTCCACGGTATGGTATCTGTTATTCTATATATAAACCACCCGAACCCCTTGATTAGTTTCTAGCCTGTAACTCACTCCCGGTATCAGTTATTCTTTATAGAAACCGCCGAACCCCTCAATTAGATTCCAGTCTGCAACTCACTCCCGGGTATCTGTTATACTATATATAAACCCCCCTAACGCCTCGATTAGATTCCAGTCTGTAACTCACTCCCGGGTATCTGTTATTCTATATATAAACCTCCCGTACCACTCGATTAGATTCCAGCCTGTAACTCACTTCCGGGTATCTGTTATTGTATATATAACCCCCCGAACCCCTCGATTCGATTCCAGCATGTAACTCACTCCCGGGTATCTGTTATTGCAGATATAAACCCCCCGAACCCCTCGATTAGATTCCAGCCTGTAACTCACTCCCCGGTATGGTATCTGTTATTATATATATAAACTCCCCGAACCCCTCGATTAGAATCTAGCCTGTAACTCACTCCCTTGTATCTGTTATTCTATATATAAACAACCCCGAATCACTCGATTAGATTCCAGCCTGTAACTCACACCCGGGTATATTTTATTGTATATATAAACCCCCTGAACCCTTCGATAAGATTCCAGCATGTAACTCACTCCCGGGTATCTGTTATTCTATATATAAACCCCCTGAACCCCGCAATTAGAATCCAGCCTGTAACTCACTCCCGAGTATCTGTTTTTGCATATATAAACCCCCGCAAACCCCTTGATTAGATTCCAGCCTGTAAATCACTCCTGGGTGTCTGTTATTCTGTATCTAAACCGCCTGAACCCCTCGATTAGATTCTAGCCTATAACTCACTCCCGAGTATCTGTTATTATGATATATTTAAACCCCCGAACCCCTCGATCATATTCCAGCCTGTCACTCACTCCTGGGTATCTGTTATACTGTATATAAACCCCCCGAACGCCTCGATTAGATTACAGTCTGTAACTCACTCCCAGGTATCTGTTATTCTGTATATAAACCCCCGAACCCCTCGATTAGATTCCAGTCTGTAACTCACTCCCGGGTATCTGTTATTGTAAATATAAACCCCCCGAACCCCCCGATTAGATTCCAGCCTGTAACTCACTTCCGGGTATCTGTTATTCTATATATAAACCCCCGAACCCCTCAATTAGATTCCAGCCTGAAACACACTCCGAGATATCTGTTATTGTATCTATAAACCCCCCGAACCCCTCGATTAGATTCCAGCCTGTAACTCACTCCCGGGTATCTGTTATTGAATATATAAACCCCCCGAACCCCTCGATTCGATTCCAGCCTGTAACTCACTCTCTGCTATCCGTTATTCTATATATAAACCCCCCGAACGCCTCGATGTGATTCCAGCCTGTAACTCACTCCCGGGCATCTGTTATTGCATAGATAAACCAGCCGAACCCCTCGATTAGATTCCAGCCTGTAACTCACTCCCCGGTATAGTATCTGTTATTCTTTACATAAACCCCCCGAACTCCTCGATCATATTCCAGCCTGTCACTCACTCCTGGGTATCTGTTATTCTGTATATAAACCCCCCGAACGCCTCGATTAGATTACAGTCTGTAACTCACTCCCAGGTATCTGTTATTCTGTATATAAACCCCGGAACCCCTCGATTAGATTCCAGCCTGTAACTCACTCCCCGGTATAGTATCTGTTATTCTATACATAAACCCCCCGAACTCCTCGATTAGATTCCAGCCTGTAACTCACTCCTGGGTATCTGTGATTGTACATCTAAACCCTCCGAATCCCTCGATTAGATTCCAGCGTGTCACTCACTCTCAGCTATCCGTTATTCTACATATAAATCCCCCAAACTCCTCGATTAGATTCCAGCCTGTAACTCTCTCCCCGGTATGGTATCTGTTATTCTATATGTAAACCACCCGAACCTCTCGATTATATTCCAGCCTGTAACTCACTCCCGCGTATCTGTTATTCTATATATAAACCCCCCGAACCCCTCGATTAGATGCCAGTCTGTAACTCACTCCCGGGTATCTGTTATTCTATATATAAACCCCCCGAACCCCTCGATTAGATGCCAGTCTGTAACTCACTCCCGGGTATCTGTTATTCTATATATAAATCCCCCGAAGCTCTCGATTATATTCCAGCCTGTAACTCACTCCCGCGTATCTGTTATTCAATATATAAAGCCCCCGAACCCCTCGATTAGATTACAGTCTGTAACTCACTCCCAGGTATCTGTTATTCTGTATATAAACCCCCGAACCCCTCGATTAGATTCCAGTCTGTAACTCACTCCCGGGTATCTGTTATTGTAAATATAAACCCCCCGAGCCCCCCGATTAGATTCCAGCCTGTAACTCACTTCCGGGTATCTGTTATTCTATATATAAACCCCCGAACCCCTCAATTAGATTCCAGCCTGAAACACACTCCGAGATATCTGTTATTGTATCTATAAACTCCCCGAACCCCTCGATTAGATTCCAGCCTGTAACTCACTCCCGGGTATCTGTTATTGAATATATAAACCCCCCGAACCCCTCGATTCGATTCCAGCCTGTAACTCACTCTCTGCTATCCGTTATTCTATATATAAACCCCCCGAACCCCTCGATGAGATTCCAGCCTGTAACTCACTCCCGGGCATCTGTTATTGCATATATAAACCAGCCGAACCCCTCGATTAGATTCCAGCCTGTAATTCACTCCCCGGTATAGTATCTGTTATTCTTTACATAAACCCCCCGAACTCCTCGATTATATTCTAGCCTGTAACTCACTCCCGGGTATCTGTTATTCTATATGTAAACCCTCCAAAAACTTTGATTAGATTCCAGCCTGGAACTCACTCCCGGGTATCTGTTATTGTATATATAAACACCCCCGAACCCCTCGATTAGATTCCAGCCTGTAACTCACTCACGGGTATCTGTTATTCTATATATAAACCCTCCGAACCCCCCGATTAGATTCCAGCCTGTAACTCACTTCCGGTTATCTGTTATTCTATGTATAAACCCCCGAACCCCTCGATTAGATTCCAGCCTGTAACACACTCCTCGATATCTGTTATTGGATATATAAACCCCCCAAACCCCTCGATTAGATTCCAGCCTGTAACTCACTCCTGGGTATCTGTGATTGTACATCTAAACCCTCCGAATCCCTCGATTAGATTCCAGCCTGTCACTCACTCTCAGCTATCCGTTATTCTATATATATACCCCACAAACTCCTCGATTAGATTCCAGTCTGTAACTCACTCCCGCGTATCTGTTATTCAATATATAAAGCCCCCGAACCCCTCGATTAGATTACAGTCTGTAACTCACTCCCAGGTATCTGTTATTCTGTATATAAACCCCCGAACCCCTCGATTAGATTCCAGTCTGTAACTCACTCCCGGGTATCTGTTATTCTATACATAAACCCCCCGAACCCCTCGATTAGATTCCAGCCTGTAACTCACTCCCGCGTATCTGTTATTCAATATATAAAGCCCCCGAACCCCTCGATTAGATTACAGTCTGTAACTCACTCCCAGGTATCTGTTATTCTGTATATAAACCCCCGAACCCCTCGATTAGATTCCAGTCTGTAACTCACTCCCGGGTATCTGTTATTCTATACATAAACCCCCCGAACCCCTCGATTAGATTCCAGCCTGTAACTCACTCCCGGGTATCTGTTATTGTATATAAAAAAAAAACCGAACCCCTCGATTAGATTCCAGCCTGTAACTCACTCCCGGGTATCTGTTATTCTATATATAAACCCCCTGAACCCCTCGATTAGATTCCAGCCTGAAACTCACTCCCAGGTATCTGTTATTCTGTATATAAACCCCCGAACCCCTCGATTAGATTCCAGTCTGTAACTCACTCCCGGGTATCTGTTATTCTATACATAAACCCCCCGAACCCCTCGATTAGATTCCAGCCTGTAACTCACTCCCGGATATCTGTTATTGTATATAAAAAAAAAACCGAACCCCTCGATTAGATTCCAGCCTGTAACTCACTCCCGGGTATCTGTTATTCTATATATAAACCCCCTGAACCCCTCGATTAGATTCCAGCCTGAAACTCACTCCCGAGTATCTGTTATTCCATATGTAAACCCTCCAAACACTTTGATGAGATTCCAGCCTGGAACTCACTCCCGGGTATCTGTTATTGTATATATAACGCCCCCAAACTCCTCGATTAGATTACAGCCTGTAACTCACTTCCGGGTATCTGTTATTCTATGTATAAACCCCCGAACCCCTCGACTAGATTCCAGCCTGTAACACACTCCTAGATATCTGTTATTGTATATATAATCCCCCCGAACCCCTCGATTAGATTCCAGCCTGTAACTCACTCTCTGCTATCCGTTATTCTATATATAAACCCCCCGAACCCCTCGATGAGATTCCAGCCTGTAACTCACTCCCGGGCATCTGTTATTGCAGATATAAATCACCCGAACCCCTCGATTAGATTCCAACCTGTAACTCACTCCCCAGTATGGTATCTGTTATTCTACATA